>NW_008614092.1:18379-19444 GCF_000691845.1 Merops nubicus | reverse complement strand
CCTCCTCCTTTTCTTCCTCCTCCTCCCTGTCCTCTTCCCGACCCCCGAGTTTCTCTGGGCCCTGCAGCCGGGGTGAGCATCCTCCCTGTGCCCCGAGTTGGTGTTTCTGAGCCCAAACACAAACTCTCCTCGCTTGGCACAACCCCTCGGCTTGGCTCTGCCACGTTTTTAGGCATCCACCTCTAGTATGCAGTGAGGCGAGTGATTCTCTTTCGCTGGCAGGAAGTTTCGTGCTACTTTTTTACACCCCAAAAGCAGGGTGAGGTGCCCCCTCACCCACCTGTTCCGAGTATTCCTTGCCCTGTGGCCGTAGGGTCCCTGGGCGATTGGATTAATCCCTCACGTTAGTTCAGAGACTCTTTGGGGTGGAAGCTCGCAGGGTAGCGTGTGGCACAGTTCCATTCAGCCGAGGTTTGGGTGTGATCAAGACCCTCGGCCCCCCTGTCCCGCCAGGCATGACGGGGGTTGGTGGCGAGTGGCATCGATGGCTCACACCTGCCGGGTCTGGGCTACCAGCCCACGTCCCCCTGACCTCGTTCCAGCTTTCGGAGTTGGAACTCCGGGCGTGTCTGGGTTATCTGTGTTGAACTAGTTTGGGAGCTCTTTGCTGCCCCCCCTCCCATCTTTTTCTTTTTTTTTTTTTTTTCTTTTTTTCCACCTCTTTTGTTGTTTGAGCTAGGTGTTTGTGCAGAAGGTGTTCTCGCTGCTGGAGCTGCTGGTTTCCTGCGTTTTTCCTGTGCTGTGAGTGGGGAAGCAGAGGAGGTGGAAGAGGCTGTGTCAGCTGCACTCTTGTGCTGATGCATATCCTCGGCGCTCCTGGCTACACCAGGCTTCCAGGACTTTGACGGCCCAGCCTTTAGCTGGGTGTTCCTTTGTTACTTGTTTAGTTGTTTTTTTTTTTTTTTTTCCCCCAGCTCCTGGGTTGGTTTGTAGGCAGGTTTGTGTTTAAATGAAGGTGAAAGCCCAGCTTATTTTACAATAGGTGTGGTCTTTTAGGTACACTTTGGTCTGTCTTGGGGCACTGAGACCACGTTAAAGGGTTTAGTAGTAGGACTTGTTTCTCCC
>NW_008614092.1:6345-18066 GCF_000691845.1 Merops nubicus | reverse complement strand
CTGCTGAACTGAAACTATTTGTTCAAAAAGGACATAATTTCAGGTTGAGTCACTGTTTATTTACAGGGGAACAAGTTTTAAAAACATGAAGGAAATGGGAGTTTTTTGATTTTCCTTAGGAGAAACTGATAAAGGTTTGTTGGGTTTTGTTTTATAAAGGCTTTAACCTCTTCTATAATAAACAACATGCTTTCAGTCCTTGGATTTTTTTTTTTTTTTTACAGCCAGCTCTAATAATAGGCCTCTGCATTGGAGATTAAAAGTTTACCCAAGGTGGCAAGGGGGGAGCACGGTGGTCAGAGATTAGAAATCCTGCACCCAAGCTGCTGATTTAAAACACTAATATAAATATTTACTCACAGTAAATTTTCCAGCTTTGTGAAACATCGGTGCGTCTGCACCGGCACGTGTAGCAGGAGACATTAATGCACAGCTTCTTTGTAGGGCTTCCATGGGTTTGATAAAGTTAACTGAAAGATGCAATAGAAATGTAATTTGTGGGTTTTTTTCAGCAGCATGAATATCTGCCTTCTGCAGCTGTGAGATCGAGAAGCTGATCTTGCAAAAGAATCCACATCAGTAGAAATGTTTGAGCTGGAAATACACTTTAGTGGAGCTTCAGCCCTACCTTATAATTATATCTACTGTTACTATTTGATTTCTAAATTACCTTTCTTATGCAGAGAAGTAATTAAATATTCAGTGGTAAAACCAGTGTACTTGTCACAGGTGGATAGTAAGGCTGGTCTGGAGTGACCACCTCCATGGACACAAGATTTCTGTTCAAGGACTTGCTGTATCCAGGTTTGCTGGCACCTCTTGGGTTTGCTGGGCACCAAAGGAAATGTGAAGAATAAAAGAGACCTGAGTGTTATTTTGTTAGAGTGGTGCTGTACTGAGACAGTAATCCACATGGTGATGAACTGTAGAATCACAGAATGGTTTGGGTGGGAAAGCACCTTTCAAGGTCAACTAGGCCAACCCTCCTGCAGGGAGCAGGGACATCTGCAACTAGAGCAGGTTGCTCAGAGCCCCGGCCAACCTCACCTGGAATGGTTCCAGGGATGGATGGTTGATGGGGCATCGACCACCTCTGGGAAACCCGGGCCAGGGTATCACAATCCTCAGTGGAAAAGATTTTGTTCCTTCTCTCTGGTCTAAATTTCCCTCTTTTAGTGTAAAACCAGCACCCCTTGTCCTGTCCCAAAAGGTCTGTCCCCAGCTTTCTTATAGGCCCCTTGAAGTACTAAAAAGCTCCAGGAAGGTCTCCCTGGAGCCTTCTCCAGGCTGCCCCAGCCCAACTCTCTCCTGCTGGGCTCCCAGCAGAGGGGTTCCCCCCTCAGGTCATTGCTGGGGCTCCTCTGTCCCTGCTCCAGCAGGTCCCTGTCTCTGCTGTGCTGAGGACTCCAGAGCTGCCCCAGCACTGCAGGGGGGTCTCCCCAGAGCCGGGCAGAGGGGCAGGATCCCCTCTTGACCTCCTGGCCTCAGTTCTCATGCTTTTTTTTCTGCTATGGTGCCTTAAGTGGAAATGACTCAAATTGTTGTGCTGTGGGACTTTAATGTATATAACCTTGAAGCTTTGGATCCTTTACTACTCTGGAATTCACCCTAATTTAGCTTTATAGCTGATCTGGAATAGCTCTGTTCAGTGAGTTTATAGCTCACGTGTTGGATGAGCAGAGTCACAGCTTCAGAGAAACTGCAGATGTCTGATAATTACTACTTTTAACTCCATACTATTTTAATCCAATGTATGAGACTTAAAATAGTCTTACCCACAAAACTATATGCCAGCACCCGTACTGGAGGAGCTGCCCTGGAAGGATGAGCGTGGAGAGTGACCCACGGAGCAGGACTGGGTGCAGATAGCTGGAGGTGGAGGGGTGGCTGGAGGAGCGTGGCCACCACTGCTGGAAGCAGGACCTTTCTCTTGGGATGACTGGGGCTCTTTATCTTCCAGTTGGGGTGAGAACGGGCATTCACTCCGGTTTCTGGTGTGCAGTGGGTTAGTACAGGCTGCTCTGTTGGCAAACCTGAGACTGAAATATGATTCATAACCCCTCCTTGCCTGTCGGATTTAAAGAGCCAGCCACCTTTTTTACTGAACATGATTACATCTGGGATTAATGAACAAAAATATGTACTATGGAAAACATCTGCTAGTCTTTTGATGTGTTTATCAACAACTCTGGTGGAATCAGAGTTGTAAACTTTTTTTACCCCATGACAGAAATGATTAAATATGCAGCTGTAAATGAACACAGTTTGCAAGGGGAAATTCTTCCTGACCTATTGATGTTCCCTGCTGTTAGTTTCTTTAACTTACGAGGCAGCTACTTGATGAATCTTTTAGACTGGAGAATCTCTTCTGAAAGACTTTTAAGTTCAGGGACCTGTGGCTGCAAATGAGAGGGTAGCAGGAGCTGAGAGCGTGATGGTTACCTAGATAGAGAGCGCAACGGTGCTGAGAACATGGAACCAAGCTGGGTGTCTGATAGGTCCCCAGTTTTAATCTGTTCTAAAACAGTGAATGACACGGGGGGAGTGTTGATGTTCGTTACAACAGTGTGGTGGTGGGGTGGGCAGGATTTCACTCCTGCTGATGCGGGTTCCAACTTGAGCTCATGGTGTTCCTTTTTACCAGCCACTGCCCAGTTTTCTTAGTTCTCTGTGCCCTGTTGTGGAACAGGAATGTGTATGACTGTATATACTTCAGAAGAATTCTTGTAGAGCACGTGGCAGGGAGCAAATGAGGTGTTGGTGAAAGTTAAGGTGGGAGAGGCTGTAAGCCCATTAGTGCACCTTGCTCAGGAGTAGCCTTCAAGCACTACTTTGGGAAAGAGGCTGAAACTAGTGAGCTTGTGGACAGCTGATGAAGGATCAGCAGAAAGGATTTTTATTTTTAAATTTTTTTTCTTCTCTGGGAGATGAGCTGAAGGAAATGAGGAGAGAGCATAGTTGCAGACTCTTCTGCCCTTGCTATTGTTCAGCACAAGATTGAGAGGGCATTAAGGTAAATTTGCTTCTCTTCAATTAGCATTAATTCTTATTGACTTCCTATTATCAGGAACTTGTGGCCTTGATGGCATGTGTGTTTTTTTTTTTTTCCCTCTCTGCCTTGCACTGCCTTTCCCAATGCCCCAAGGGTTCAGAGAGTTTTCATTCACTCTTCTGTTATTCTAGGCACTTTCATAGGTGATACCTATGAGATCTAAGGCTCTAAGGAATGGGGGGAAATTGTTCTTCCCATGTTTTTTTCTGGGTGATACGAACTTGGTGCAGAAGATCCACTTAAATAAATGGTTGGCACAACGGCTGTGCTAGCAATGTAGCTTGACATAGCCAAAAGGGTCAGATTAATTTTTCATGTGAGCAGGGCTGAGCTGTGTGCCTATAAAACGGTGTTTAACCTGCATAACACCGAGCAGGTCAGTATTCATCTTAGCAAAGTGCTCTTGAGAACTTCAGCTGAAGCTGTAGATGGGTAAATGGCTTTTTTAATTGCCTAGACTAACAAATTCAGGAGCAGAGTTGTTGAGTAGCAGAGGGCAGAGCTGGTGCTACACTGAGAAGCAGGAAGGTGCAAGCGCCTGTTCCTCTGTGTGAACACAACTAATCAAGATGTACAAGCTGCCTGTTCTTTACTCACTTTCTTGCAAGTGTGACCTTGTAATGTATACTTGTAAAACCAATTTCCTTCAGCATGGCTTAAGGACCTAGTGAGTCTCGTCGCTCAGCGTTGGAGAGTTGCTCGTGATCTTGGGTAATTCATGATGGACTGTGCCCATGTGTGCAGGTGACACGTCTCGTAGACGCTTCACGTACAATTTACCATGAAGTTCATTTCAACAGGGACCTGATGTCCAGCTGTTTCACACTCTAAGCATCTTAAAACTTAAATAATTTATTCATTTAAAGGATGAGAAATTGAACGATGAACTGGAAGTTGCATGCAGAGGACCTGATGTGATCGATTGCTCTAGCCAAGAGGCCCATCCAGCCTAGTGGCCTGTCTCCGTGACCCTTCTCATAAGGTTTTGGCTGTTCTGCTCCCATCAGCTTTTTATTAGTCTAGCCTTTGTCTGAGCCCTTAATTCACAAGCCCTTTGCCTGGCCTTGGCCAAGCTGGTGTTAGCAGGGAAGGAACAAGACAGGAACTCTGGGGTCGTTTCCATTTCCACTGCTCGTCACACCGTGGGGCCATGTCCTCTGGCTCTTTTGATGCCTTGGACAAGTGATCAATGCTCTTGGGTGATGCCTGGTGTCCCACTCTGCTTCCCTGATGATAACCTTTGACCCTTGCTGCCTTTGTTTTTGTTGACCTCCACAATAATTTGGCTTCACTTCGCTGTGTCCTCCCACCACTTTTTTTTTTTAGGTGGTGGTAGTGTGTAAGAGGGCAGTCATATGAAGTTCAGCAAGACCAGGTGCTGGGTCCTGCACTTAGGTCTCAACAGCACCTTGCAATGCTCCAGGTTGGGGGAGGAATGGCTGAAAAGTGCCTGACAGAAAAGGCCCTAGAGGTGCTGGTGGGCAGCTGGCTGAACATGAGCCACTGTGTGCCCAGGTAGCCAAGAAGGCCACCAGCATCCTGGCCTGTAGCAAAACCAGTGCGTCCAGCAGGACTAGGGAAGTGATCGTGCCCCTGCACTTGGCACTGGGGAGGCCACAGCTTGAGTGCTGGGGTCAGTTTTGGGAAACAGGGTAAGAAAGACCTTGAGATGTTGGAGTGGGTCCAGAGAAAGGCAATGAAGCTGGTGAAGGCTCTGGGGAACATGGCTTGTGAGGAGCAGTGGCTGAGGGGAGACCTTATTGCTCTCTACAACTTCTTGAAAGGATGTTAGAATGAGGTGGGGGCTCTTTTTCCAGGTTACTAGGGGTCGGACAACAGGAAATGGGCTGAAGTTGCACCAGGGGAGGTTTGGATTGGATATTACGCAGAATTTCTTTCCTGGCAGAGTGGTGAGGCATTGGCCCAGGCTGCCCCGGGAGTTGGGGGAGTCCCCATCCCTGGAGGGGTTCAAAAAACATGTGGCCGTGGCCCTTGGGGACGTGGTTTAGTGGTCATGATAGTGTTACGTTGATGGTTGGACTTCATCTTGGAGGTCTTTTACAACCTTGATGACTATATGATTCTATAAAGCCATCCTGAAAAGGGAAGGCAAGAGGCAAGCAGTGAAACAAGAAATAAAACCATGAGAAAAGGGCAGCTGAGGAGCATTGCTTCGCAAAGGTGCCGTGCCAAGCTCCTGCAGGGTGGGAGCTTCCTGAGCCAGGAGTGTGAGGCTGGGCTGACTTCTGGTCTGCAGATTGGTCCAGCAGCTCTCGTGGCCAGTAGCCTGCTCAGCCTCAGATGCTGTTGGGATCCTCTGCCTCTCCCTGCATCACGTTCCATGTTTGTGGATGTCGTGTCCCACCCCTCCACCCCCCCAGATGGGGTTAGGGTGAAAAAATAATGACATAAAATGCAATAAACAGTAGCAAAAAACCAACCCAACCAACAACCCTAGAAGGTTTATTGTAGCAAACCAGAACCATGTAAGTTACTTGTGCAGGGTTAAAAGCTTATAACCTCAAGGAAAAAAATTAATTTCTGGTCTGTATGCATCAATAATTCCACAGCAGGTGTTGTAAGCAGTTGTATTTCGTCTGCAGGAGTTGGTGGAGCCAATGTGATTAAGTTTGGCAGAATGTTATCATGGGCCTAGGGAGAGGTGGGTGGGTGTCGGTGAAAGACGCGGGGCTCAGCAGAACCAGTGGCTGAGCGCTGGGGCAGAGCCAATCCTGCAGGATTTGTTAGCTCATCTGTTTTTTGTTCAGTAGCTTTGTCTTGTTTCCTGCTCCTGGGGGCGAGACAGGGGGTGGAGAGAGAAAATGTGTCTTTAATCAGAGACCAGTTGGATTCCACTTAGTAAGTGGCTGTCTGTTACCAGCTTAAAATCCCCTTTTTTTTTTCTAGCAAGACCAGCCACGCAATAACTCCTCCCTCTCAAACCTTCCAGTTCCTTCCTGTTGCTTTTATGAAATGTGGGTAGGTCGGTGGCTTTTTTTAAAACAAAAAGTTGCTTTAATTGGTCATCCATACGCTCAGGGGGAGCCTGGAGAGGATTCCTGCTAGCTCTGGTTCTTGTGCAACCTTAGCGAGTTGGTACTGGACAGAAGGTGGTTATGGCCTTGTAGGTAACTCTGGTAGGCATCCAAAAATGTGTCGCACCAGGATGTTTTTATTATTACTTGCTTTGCTCTCCTGGAGAAGCTGCAAAGTGTTTTGTCAGTTGGTGTCCTCTGTTCTGGGTGTCTGCAGCCTTGTTGACAGTGCAGGGAGAGGGGATGGAGTGTTGGAGCATCCTACCTTATCTAGTCTTCCTGATAATCGCAGTCATTTAAAAGAAGCTTAACTCATCCAAACAGGACTTATGCTTTACATTCATCTTCCCTCTTCTTCCCAGGGTTTGTTTTTGTGAATCTTTTCTTTTTAGTTCTTTCCTTCTTAACTCACAGCATGTGTTGGTGGAGCTGCAAGCTGAGAGTTGTCCGGGGGCGTGCGGTGATGGTGCAGCTCTTCTTACCCTGAAACTAATTCATTGTTTGGAGCTAAGAGATGATGCTGAAGTTTGCCGTGGGCATCGAGTGAAATTCTTGCCTCTATCACTTGTGGGGTTTGTTAGTTCTTTTTTTCTTTAAAAAATAATTGCTTTGTAATTTTTAGGCAAGACTGACAGAATGTTCCTGAATCAAAGTGAAGGACTGAAAAAGGAATTCTAAATGACTTTGTCTAGAAAATTTTGAAACCTTTTTACTTTGAAGAATCTTTACACTCATGTTCTCTTTTGCTTCAGTGGGTGCTGCTCTTTTAGTAGCTTTTGCAAATGGAGAGAACTATGGAAAACTTTTTTCACTCTTGTAACACTATGATTTTTTATTACATAGTCTTTACTCGCTGCTTTGCTGGGCATGCAATTGAGAAAGATATTTAGTCTCTGTTAATACAAGAATGTCCATTTCCTCCATGTTCAAGCAAATTGTCTCATCAAACCTCTAATTACAAGAAGCTTATTTCTGTCAGAACACACGTGTCAGCTCAAACAACTCCAGCACTCATATAATTCTGACTGTTTTGAAACTGTTAATGAAGGTCTAGATTTAGAAGATGTGGTCAGCTAAAAGCGTGGAAGGGTATTGCATAACAACATCAATTTGGGAATGAAAATGCAGTTTGAGCGGGGTCAGATTCTGGTTATTTCTGACTCTCTAGCTTAAACGGCACTTTTTATTGCCGATGGAGCGCTGAAGAAGATCAGAACAAAAATACCCAGGTTTTCTTTTCCTTTTATTGCCAGACATCAGGGTTTTTTTGCAAGCTAAGCAAGAATTACTTTTGCAGCACTGGCAAATTCTTGTGCCAACAGATAAAGTAGGCTGATTTATAATAAACTTTCTTATTTGAGGAACACTTTTGGCAAAAATTAACTTGTTAAAGGCTGCGTTTGTTGCTGGCTGAAGGTTGGTAATTGGAACCTGTGCTAGCACAGTTTGGGGTTTAAAGAGCCGTGCTCTGTAGCCACAGCCTAGTTATTTTATCACTGCTGACTGTGTATCCCTAGGGTCTGAAATGTGTGCTGTGGCTCTGAGAGTGGCAATACGCCATTCTTCCATTCCTCTCTAATGATTTTAGGGAAGCTTCACACAGTTTTCTGCCTCAAGGGTCAGAAGAGATGCTGTGAGATTGAAGGGCTCTCAGCAGTTGAATCAAGGGGGTCCAGCAGAGGTACAAGTCTCACCTGGGCTCTACTGTCCCCTCTTCAGGCTGAGTCCCCTTGTTTTGTTTTAAGAGTACACAGACAATGCTTTCAATGTGAGAAATGCTGCTGAGAGAGGGCTGGGGTTCAGGAGTGTGAAGTTACCATTGCTGCAGTTACTTGAAATTTGTTGCTTTTTGCTTAAAATTTGGGAGTGTTTGCCTTTAGCATGGCTGGAGTGTCACAGTCCTGATCCAAAGAGCACACAACTAAAATACAGCAGTTACAGATCTCCCAATTACTTCTTATTTTGGAAGTTACCTTTTGTGGTGTTAGTACTGTGGGTCTTCAGCATAAAATGCCCCCTGTTATTGTGAAGACTAAATGAGTGGACTTCTTATTAATATTTATAGCTCATGGCTCATGATGTGGCCTTTTCCCTTTCCTAAATACAAAGTTTTGCAGCTAATATGGTAAAATTCATCTTAGTTATAGAGGAGATTCTCTTTTGTAGAAAAAGCATCTATGTCCTCTAAAGCAGTGCTTTGATACTCTGTCGGTTTTCTTTATGTAGTTGGAATCCTGCTTGAGTTTTGGAAACTGAAGACAGTGCAGAAATGAAATGGATGCTTGTTGGGGGACATACCAGGATATTCATTTGGGCAGTTAAACGGGTATAAGCACCAGTTGGGTACTGGCTTCCTTTTAGGATGTCATCCATGAACTGGTGCCTTAGTGTGACATAAATAAGCCACTGATTGCCTGTGCTTGCTGTGACTTGGCTTGCCACGCTGTTCTGCCAATGACTAGGCCTAACATGAATGACACAACCAGCAGGAAGATGAACCAATAAGTGGACTGTATTGAATACAAAAAGGGCATTCCATGAATGGTCGCTGGGGGGACAGACAAGTCAATTAGTTCACATACAACTGACATTACCCCCAACGATCCCCAAAAAGACATAATCCGACCAACAATAGGCGGTATAAAGAGAGAGACAATGTTTCCCATGGATGGAAAGGGAAACAGCCAGATCAGAAAGTTGAAAACACATAAAGGTGGCCATATGTTCAGCTCTCACCCTTCTAGCCTGTGTTCCCAAAGGTCCAAGCTGACTGGGGCCCAGTTCCAGGAGAGTCAGGAGGTCCTTCCTTAGCCAGGAAGCTCTGTGACGTGCGTCCACTTCACAGACAGACACTCCTGACTCCCTGCCAGTGGTCCCAGCTTTTATCCCCAAGCAGACACCTGACCTTTGTCAACTCAATGTGGGACCCCTGGGGCTCATTTCCCTTCTGGCTCTCCCTGCAGGGCCGGCCGCACCCTGGGGGGAAGCTATAAGGCAAACTCACCACCTCTGTATGAAGGGCTGTGGGAATCACCCATATGTCAACCTTAATTTGGGGGTCGGGGTTCAGACCCCAGCATTTCACACACACCCTCTCTCTAGCTCCTTTGAGGCAAAACAGTCTTGGCAAAAATAAAATGATCAGAGCCTACCACGTGGGTAACCAATGGCAAGAGGCTGTCATTGGCACTGGTGTCTCAAAAAAAATGGGTCACTTGTAGTTGTGGAATGGCTGCTGAAGCTGCTTGTGCAGAGCATGCTTTGGCCATAGCTAGGTCTAAACAAGGGCCTGAAGACCTCTTGTGCAAGCCTGATTTTGGAATTAAAACAAGTTAGCTGGAATCCATGGGACTACAGCAGTTGGGAAGCTCTTGGGAGGTTTCTGGTGCTGCTTTGGCAAGTGTGTCTCATTGTAGTCCAGTGATGTGCCCCACGCCTGCTTTCACGTGGTGTGTGCTTCCAGAGGGGAAAAGGTGGCCAGCTCTCTGTGGACAGCTTTGGTAACCAGGCAGCAGGCAGGAGACAGCACTCCTGTAGAAGAGAAAACAGGGTTCCACACTTCATTGGTTTTTGTAGGGACACCAAATCAGATGGTGTCGCTTGACTTGGTAGCGAGGGCTAAAGATTGGCTAAACAAATGGAGAGGTAGAGGAGCGTTTGTTTGTTACTGGCTGTGCTAGGCTTCCTGATGAGATGTTTCGGGTGCCTCTCTCTAGGCCTTCTCCACAAGAGCAGCAGAGAGTAAAACAGTAGAAGGGATTATGAGAGCTCTGTCTGGAATGGTGGGAAATAGGTTCCTGTGAACTGCAATTTCTTCTTTTTACTTGGCTGGTTCCTACGGTCTGTGGAAAAAATGCATAGCAGAGTTGAGCATACTGAAATGGCAGACCTGTTTTGATAATTGAAGAATGTAGTCAGTGCAACATCTGAATTAGTGTTCATATTTCAGACTGAAATTCTGACAGTAAGGATTCCTAAGGAGTTAGGAGCTTCATGGCATTTATGGTGGAGCAGAAGATTTGGTAGCTGAGCAGATGATTGAAGATTGAAGGCTGTGGTAGAAGAGGGTGACTATCTGTTTTTAGTTGCATATACTTGATGTTAAATAAAAATAGCTTAAATCAAACCTGCTTAAATCCACCTTGAAAAGCATCACGTATACCAAACATCCTTGGCTAGCAGCTCTCAGCTGCTGAGAGGAGTATTGCTTTATTTGGGGAATGGGGCAGACTAAGCCATTTGGAGGCTCTGAGCAAAAAAGGAAAGAATGAATTTTTTTTTTTTTTTCCCCCTAGATACTCCTAATTCTATGGAGAACAGGTTTGAACAGTCAGTGGGGCATGATGAAAGCCCTGCCTGTGAGCTGGGTTCAGTGTGAGGCGTCCCTTAACCATTCTTTGAAATGAAAAATGTTCAGAATATGTATGTTAGTGGTGTATTTGAGATACCCATTTCCCACAGAATTTTATCTGCTCTCCTGTTTTCTACTTTCATCAGGCGTAAAGGATCCCTGCTGGTTATCAGATGGGTTAGGTGCTTGGGCAATAAGCCAAACAAATCCAAAAGGGTTCCCTTGAGATCAGGGAAGCTAGTTCATTTTCTGGCTGGAAGATGAGTCCAGGTCATTGCGTTCTGAATCCTGCCATGTTCCATCCTCATAGCTTTGGGTATCCTGTGCAATGTAATGAGAAGAGCCCTTTTCTATCACCAAAGACAGCCTGCAAGCATGGTAGAGGACAGGCCTGTCAGTCGAAGTGACTGTGACTACTTAAAGAAATATGAGAGAAAAAAATGAGCTGCAAAATAATGCAATCAAGTAAATGTTGCTGTGCCTGGGCACAAATAACCTGCACAAAATGGGGAACAACTAAGTGGGTAATAGGAAGGGTGTTAAGATGGGGAATGTCCTCCCAGGTATAAAGCGTTCGTGTACTGTGGTCTTTTAGGAGTTTTTCTGGCTGGCACAGCACTCAAATTCAGCTTGTGGTCTGTTGTGCTTGGCCGAGGTTAGCCCTGTGCTGTGCTTGGGAGAGCACTGTTTGAATACAAAGAAAAAAAACTTTTTCCCTAAAGAAAAAACAAAAGAGAATAGTGAGTGCAGCTAGAAGCTTTTACAAAGCAGCCTGTCAGGATAGTTAAAAAGTGAAGACTGCTAGAAGATGGCATGTACAAGATTCCTCAGGTAGTGCAAGGTGGTGGGACTGCAGTCACAGCATGGGAGGTGGGCAGTTAGGTCTTCTGCTGGGGAACCAAAAGAGATTGGGTTTGATCCCAAGGTTGGGAAGCTGCAGGAGCTCCTGGGCCAGGGCAGGTTGGACGTACTGTCTCAGTCGTGCCCGAGCAACAGCCAGACTACCTTGGGGGGGTGTGTGGGAGCACAGCCTGGAAAAACACGACCATGAGCGCTGGGCTGTTCCGTGACTCTGCTGGCGAGCAGGGCTTGCTGTGGGAACGCTGCTCTTCACGGGCTTTTTGGAAAGCCTTCCGGACACTTCTGCAAAGAAGCTGCAGAGCCACATTCCTGTGCTTGCCAAAGTCTAGAAATTATTTGCATGCCAGTATTCTGGAAGTAGGTACCCAAAGTTATTCTTGAAACCTTGACCTACCAGTTTTTAAAAACATTATGACCTTTAG
>NW_008614092.1:0-6314 GCF_000691845.1 Merops nubicus | reverse complement strand
GCATTTAGGAAAGAGTGGTGCACCCGTATAGTCTAGAGTGAGTTCAGGATGGGCCAGCTTGTTGGATGTGATGTGTAGCTGCAGCCCCAGAAGTTTGGTACATCCTTCTGCTCAGGGCTGGGACCTGCCCTGGGATGTGGTTTGGCGCAGAGCTCATCGTGGTGCTGCTGCAGTCCCACCTCCTCCTTCAGGACTGTCAGCTGGCAAGGGACTTTTTATGGCTCCTGGCTCCCTGAAGTGGCTTACCACAGCAGGTACGTGCCAGGGTGACTGCCTGCTCAAGGAGGGTTTGTGGTAGGACTGGGGCAGTGTTTTTTTAAAGTGAAGTTTAACAGAAACCTCTTCTTAAGCTTTAGCTGTTGCTGACATCTTGATTCTTTGTATGAAGCAAAGGGCAAGTTGTCCTGGGATGGCTGTGCTTGCTGAGCTGTGGGTTGGCTGGAAATCATGAAGTTTCCAGAGGCAATGGGGAAATTTGGAAGCAGCAGCTTTTAACTCCTATTCTTTCCCCACCCTCATGTCCTTGCAAGCACACTACAACCTGGGAAGACAGAGTGGCATTACTCTTGAACCATCTACTGTAATAATAATGGATTCCTTTTGGTTGGAAGAGACCTTTCATATCATCAAGTCCAACCATTAATGTAACACTGCTAAGTCCCCACTAACCCATGTCCTTCATCATCACATCTCCACAGCTTTGAAACCCCTCTAGGGATGAAGACTCCACCATTGCCTTGGGCAGACTGAGCCAGGCCTGAATAGGCCTTCCTGTGAAGAAATTGTTCCTCAGGTCCAACCTAAACATCCCCTGGCACAACTTGAGGCCATTTCCACTTGTCCTGTTCCCTGTTCCTTGGGAGAAGAGCCCAATCCCCATCTGGTTCCAGCCTCCTTGCAAGGAGTTGTTGAGATCCAGAAGGTCTCCCCTGAGTCTCCTTTGCTTCAGATTCAGCAAGCCCAGGCCCCTCAGCTGCATATCGCAAGATTTGTGCTCTAGATCCTTCATGAGCACCATCACACCCAGTGTAATAACCTGAAGGGTTTACAGTTGATGTGCTGGGCTGTGGGCGTGGTTTAAGGTCTTGTCTCCACGTCCGTGAGCCCTCAATGTGCTGTGAGGGCGTTCAGCTCTCTGCAGCGGCTGTGCTTGATGCTCTGGTTGCAGTGGCAGCGGGAGCAGCTTGGTTTTGACATCCAGCTTTGCTCCATGTTTCCACTTGAAGGGCTCTGCCAAGGATGCCAGCTGATGTAGCCATGGCTGGTTCTGCTTGCCGTGATGCCTGCGGTGGCACAGGGAACCAGATGGGGATCTCAGCCCACCCTGCAAAAATTCATTCCTTTTCCTCCAGCCAAATCAGTTCTTCCCCATCTGGTTAATCGCTGAGCCCTGGGAAGGCTGTGCCAGTAAGGGGGGGTGTGATGCAAAGATGGGAATGAGTTCCTAGAGGGGTGTGGGAGGATGAACGTTGGTTTTTAAGCCGCTTTCCTGCTGCTTGTGAAACCACAGGTTGGGCAACCACAGCTCCTTGTGCGATAGTTTCTTGCTGTATATTTCAGCACTTCAGATTCCATGTTGCTTGCTCCCTTCCACTGGGTTCTCTGTGCCACATTGTCCTGGAAATTCCTGCTCTGAGTGCATGTGCTGCTTCATGTCCTGGGCATGGTAGGTCTGTGGTGTGAAGAACCTCCTTCCGTATCGGTTGAGTCCACCTTCCAGAGGATGTCTTCTTTCTTTATGAGAGGTTGCTGTTATTGCAGATATGGTGGGAATCTCCAAGAGTCAACAATTAAGGACTAATATGTTCCAGGCTTGGTTTACTACCTGTTACTGTTTGAATTCAGTGAGGCAAGAGCCTGAGCAGACACAAGGACAGGACATGTTCCAGAGAACTGGACTGTTCTCATGGCAGGAGTGTCCTGGCAGTTGTCCTTTTATCCCCTAAAGCCACCCCATTCCCATGGCAGTTTATAAGCTGTTGCCTGCTACTGTGTTCCTCACAAGTATTTAATTGAATAAACATATTTACTACACTGTACAAATGATACCAAGTCGTTGCTCCCTAACCGTGTATTTGATATCGACCTACGCGCTTTAGATAAATTTCAATAAAGTTCGTACTAAGTGGTTTTATAGTCCATTACTTTGGCCCGATTCATGAGCTATCATACTGACATCTTTTCAGATGAATTGCCTTCATTATCCTCTTCATACAATTAATGTATCTTCTCCCTGTTACCTTGTCCTGCACTTTGTTTCTGCGAGAGGCATAACGGCATTAAATATATAGAAACAGCATTTACCTGGAAACCTAATGGGCTTCCCAGAGCCCTGGGTGTGTTTCTCAGAAACCAGCAAGGCTTTCAGCATATTTTTCTTGGCTGCTTACATAGGAAGAACTCGGGCTGAGCTAATCAGGAGGGAAGAAAACGGTGAAATTCCTTGTGGAAGGTCAGATGTTAGCAGGGGTGAAGGATCTTTTGCAACTCGCCCTGTGCCAGCCTCTGGGCCGTGGCACAAAGCTGGGCCTGCAAAGGAAGGGGGTGATGGGGAGAGAAGGATCCTTAGTGAGTCTCCAGGATGGAGTGATAGGAGTGAGAGGCAGGGTGAGGAAGAGGAGGAGGTGGCCATACTCCACCCTCCTGCTGGCAGCTCACTGTGGGACCCTTCAGCTGCACCCTCGAGCTTTAGGATGTAAAACCCCCGGCAATGCCGCATGGCTGCTAGCGTGGCTCAGTCTCTGCTTGTTCTCTTTGTGACACACAGCTTTTAAAGTTCCCTCTCTCCCCGGCAGCGCGGGCATGAGGGGGAGGCTGGGTGCAGGAGGGGTGAATACTCTGCTTTGCACCTTGTGAAGTTGCACTTTAGCGAATGACAGCGTGTAGGCTTTGCAGGGCAAAGATGTGCTGTTGGTAGCCTAGCAAGTGCTTCATCTATTGTATTGTGTCTGTGGGGTGAGAAAAACTCTGTCCTGTCTTGTCAGCCTGCCAGGAAGGGGCTGTTGACTGTGGCTGAGTGCTGTTAAGCCCCAGCTTCTGCACGCCCGCTCAGCCTGAGCTTCTCGAGTGCCCCAGAGGTTTTATTCTTCAGTGGGAAACGAGGAGACGTGTCTGGGCCGTTTCTGTGTGTTTAACTCAGTGTTGGTATAAAAGGGCTGATCGTTGGTATGTGTCAGAAAAATTTTGGTTACCAAAATTAGTGCCTTGCCTCCCGCCTCTTAAAAATGAGAGGAGAGCTTGGGGACATCTGGTGCTGTCAGAGCAATCTGTCTGCTGAGATGCTGTGCAGACAATGCCCTGTCCAGAGAAAGACTTAAAAATAGCTCCTAATAAGCTTTTAAAACAACTTCAACAGTAGGTGCTTAGGCAAAAGGGTGAGGAAAGGAGACTTTGGAAATGATTTCTCTTCCTGATTTTAAAAAAAAATATAAAGTTACAAATGTGGGTTTAGTCTAGTTGTGACTTTTAAGGACAGCCCAAAGAAGGAAGAGCTGGAATCTATTAAGTCTAAAGTGTTGTGAACTGGACTTTTGAACCTATAAATACTTTAAATCCATTTTTTACTGAAGTTCTGGTTGTGTTTATTGCTTTGTTGTGCTGTAGAGCATCACAGTGTTCATTTGGTGATCTGGTTGTTTGGTTGTCAGTTTGTTTTCTTTTTTTAACTACTGGATTCAGGAGCAGAACTTTCTTAGTTGTTGTACTAAACTTTTCCCATGATCGTATTTGCTGTTCCATTGGGATATCGATATAAAACTGTAATGGGAAGAAACAGCTCAATGACAGCTTTTAACAGAGCTCTTCATGCAAATCTGCTTTTTCCTGCTATGTAAATGTTAAGAGGAAGTGTAGTAGATATGTAAGCTATTAGATATGAACCAACTGGATTTTCTGGCTTTATAAGGCTTATATTTGCTGTTCTACCCTTGTACTTCCAAAGGTGAATTGGATGAACAAGTAGATCGTAAGAGTCAAGTTAGAATCTGGCTTCTGGTTTCACAAAGCATTGGGGTTAGTAACTCATCGTGGAGCTGAAAAAACTGGCAGCTTTTTGGTACTGTTGCAGTTGAGATGGTCCCTTCTGTTCCCGCAGACCGTGGGCTGTGTCTTGGAGCTGCTCTGAGAGGAGAGACCAGCCAGCCCTGCGGGGAGGCAGCTGAAACTGGGAAGGGGTTACCTACCCAGCTTCCAGCTTCGTGGGGCAGCTGCCGTGAGGTCCTTTTTCATTACTTGGGGACCACCGATGAGTAAAGCAAACATTGCTTGTCTTGTCATTGCTCTGATAAAATAACGTGGCTTTTGGGTAGGTCTTCATGTGATTTTATTTGGTTTTGGTTTTACTTGCTAACAAAACCATACAAGTAATGTGTATAGTGTCATAACAAGCAATTTTTTAAACTATCACCAGCTGAACCCAACCTGATGTTTCTGGAGATGGTATAACCTTAACTTACACTGAAGGGTCATGTTTTCTGTTGAATAGCCTTCATTTTAATTTATTTTTGAAATACATTGCAGCAGCATTAATTTTATTAATACAACTCTTTTCTTCTTCTAGAAATGACTACTATTACTGCAGGCAACGTTAACTTCAAATGGGACCCCAAAAGCTTGGAGATAAGAACACTGGCAGTTGAAAGACTACTTGAGCCTCTTGTTACACAGGTAGGAAAAAAAAAAAAGGATGATTACCTATTTTGATGTATTATTTTGATTAAGTAACTTAGAAAGCTTAAATTCCAGAAGTAAAAACACTACAAAACTAAAGATAGAGAAAAGTGTACAAGTAATTTCTGTGTTCAGTTTTGTTGTTACAATTTCTGGGCACAAGTCTGGGAAGACTGTGCCTCTTCAGCACAGTCCTGGTAGGACACAACATTTCAATTAGAAGTGCAGAAATGAGTGTAGTTACTAGTGTACCATTGCTGCTGTGTTGTTTTTCATCTGTATTTTGGGTGATATTCTGCTTTTTTGAATCTTTAAAAAGCTGTGCTGTGTATCATTTAGAAACTAGCATTTGGCAATGACAAAGGTCCTCTGCAATGAAGCTCTTAGTGCTTGCCAGGAGTAGGATCTCCTAAGTTTTTTTCTTTCAGAATATCTGTGTTTAGAGTATGCTTTGGAAGGAGAGCCAAGTTAAACAATGAAATGTGTGGTAAGGAATGTTTGTAGCTCAAGTAGAACACCCTTGTGTTGTAACTAGATTACTGACTCCTCCTGACAGTGTTCCACCCAAGAAGTATGCTTTTAGGGTGTATTTTACTGTATCAGCATATCTTTTACAAGACACACAGGCTTTAACTGAATTTCTGCTTATGCTTTGTGCTGGATTTGTAAATAAAAGCTGATTTCTACCTGGTGTGTATTGCCCAGTGAAATGCACTGAAGAATACTGGAAAGCTAAAGTGAGTCTGGTGAACAGAATCTATGTACATTGGGAGTTCTTAAGATTCCTGGAAGAGACTTTCTAGGAGGTCTGAAAGAGAAGGTGCTGTGGAGACAGTGAACTCATCTTCTTTAGCATTTTTTCCTTGAAATGTGATGATTTTAAAATGACAGTGTGAATTGGACAGAACTGCTAAGCACAAACTGCAATGATCTAGTTCTGGTTCCAGTTCAGTGTCTATAATTTAGTCCTTGAGTAGCACAACAGGCTGTACTGGCAATCCCAAATTTTGTGAATGACATGACTGGCAAGATACAGAGAGGAAAAATAAAGTAAGTTGCCTTGTTGTAACTTGTTCTTTATTTGTGGTACCTGATGAACTGAGACTATCCCATACAAACACTCCCCATTAACTGAGTGGTAATGCCATCTTTCCCTCTCTGAATCAACCTATGGAGAAGAAGGATTCAGCTCTGAGGGCCTTCATGTCAGCAATCCCTGGGCTTTCCAGAGTAGTGTTGTAATTTAATTTCCCTCTGAAGTAGCTTTGTATGCATTTTCCTAGACGTAACAAAAAGGAGAGGGAAGGAAAAAAAAAATGAAAAGGAGAATGTGTGGAGTGTGTGGCATCTCTCAGTGTTTAATTGAAGGGGTTGGATCCTTATCCTGAGCAAATTGAGTACCTGGTGGTCACCTGGCCACTGTTGACCAGCTCCTAGCAGGGTTTCAGGCTAAAATATAAAACCTGGAAGTGTTTGTGGATTGCGGGGTTACTGTGAGAGTTTGGTTTTGGTTCTGTGAGGGAAGTAATGAGCACTAGGAAGGCCTTTGCTCTGTGTTTAGTCATTTGGCTGTAGTGCAGTTTTGGACTGAGAAAATACTGTGTTGCTGGATCATGGATTCATAGAATCATAGAATCCTTTGGGTT
>NW_008614091.1:61010-65387 GCF_000691845.1 Merops nubicus | reverse complement strand
ATATATATATATATATAAATTTAGTGGTGCTGCAAACCAGTAATTCAACCTCAACTTTAGAGTGCCTGGTATGAATGCAAAATGCCACTGCATTCCACTACTAATTTAACCAATACATCTTGCAGGGTGTGATGATGATGATCTATTAAACTACTGTTAATAGATGAGAAGTAGCCGTCAGCAGTTACAGCAAAGAAGAACAGAGGATACAGCCCAAAATGAAGTATGCAGTCTTTGAGCTGCTCTTGGCCAGCTCTGACAGGTAATGGAAAAGTCTGTTCCTTTCTTGTATTTCTTTTTAGCTTAATAAATTTTGTTTATATCAAACAACAGCAGAAAACAGCAAATATTATAGTCCTAGTCCATTGTTCTCTGAAGAAAGCTTGTTACTTCACATGCGTATACAAAACAATTACAGGAGTAGTAGAGAAGTCAGGGATTAAATATGACAGGTAATTAATAGCAGCATTTTCAACTGCATTAATTATTGGCTGACTGTGCTTTTCCTCCAAGTCAGTGGCAAGCTTTCTTGACTGCAGTCAGGACAGATCAGCTGCACTGGCCTGTGGAATTCCCTGTGCTGGTTCTTCTCTACACTAGAATTTTCCTAAATGTTTCCCACTGTGGCATCATCCCTAAATGCAACTTTAGAAGTAAATGTATGCAGTTGCACAGATGGGTGTTTGCCTAACCTAAATCTAACTGATGTCATGTGTGCTCAGAGCCAGCATGGTTATCCTGCACGTGCTTCTGCTCCTTGCTACCAGAGCACCATGACAAGAAATCCTTAAATGCTGCCACTGACACATTCCACAGGGTTCTTTCTTGCACAGGCTGTGAGCAGATGAGTGGGTGCAAACAGGGGCACAAAATTAACGAAGGAGAGGGTGATGAAGAGTCTCAGAGAAAACCAGGGCTTGGTGACATAGCTATTTCCATATACACTACCATAATTCTATAGGGGGTGCTAAAGATGTGATTAATTTAATCCTTAAGTAAGTGTCTAATTACTGATAGAACAGTAGGTTCTCCAAGAGTGGGAGCTCCAGGTATTTTTCTGGTATTTGCCTGCTGATGTCCCAACCTGAAAAACTGCCAAATACTTAATACACAGGTGCACGTACATGTTCTGTTCACTTTATTTCAATACCTTGGGTGCACTGTAATGGACCTCTGAACTCTTCCCTCCTTCATACCATGCTGTGGGACAGATAATATTGAGAGTATGCCTGTAGGTCAAGGAAGATCCTGCACTGCTAAAAAGGGGTTAGTATCAGTGAAACATTGAACACCTTGCTTTTCACTGGGAAGATAAAAGAAGTACTATCATTTCTCTCTCTGTTCATGGAGCAATTTCCTGGGAGACAGAATTGTCTTTTTTTTATGTAAATGAGTTGTTCCTCTAAAAGAAGTAAGCAAACAGGTCCTACCCTGCATTCAGTTTTTCCTCTTCATCTACCTGAAAGATAAGTTAAGCGTAGAGAACTGACTGACTTAAGCTGAAGGCCACATTTCTACAAAAAAAGTGTCCTTAGATTCTTCTTCCAAATCTCTCCTCAAACCCTGTTTTACTCAGGAAGGCCTCAAGTTTTTTAGCATATGTCAGCAGAAACAACCACCCATGAGACTTTATGGACTTAACTTCTCAGTAGTTTGTGTGTCTTGTCCATTTGTTTATACCATGGGTACCTCATTCTAGGTATGGAGTATGCTGCAAAATAACCCCAGGGAAGCTTAGTACAAGAAAACTGATTACATGTTTGGATCAGTGGAACAATATAATAGAAGTCTGAATGACTGGCTTTATAGGACTGGTCTGGCTCCATCTCACCCAGACCCACTACACCAGACCAGGTTACCAGATACAGTGCAAGTATTTCCAATATGAAGCAGCAGCACAGCAGAAGGATGAGAAGAACAGGTTTTAATGAGAGAAAGGAGAAATACACAGCCAATACAAAAAAGTACACAATATAACACAAGTGTCTAACAAATCAGCAGAGAATTTGAGAAACAGGAAGAAAGTTTCAGATGGTGGAAGAAAGAGGCTTGCTCAAAAAGTTACAATCTTCAGTCTTCATAGATATATATACATTCTTGGCAGTATAGGAAATGTACAGTTCTTACATAGAAAATATTGACTGTCTGAAGTAGTAGTATCAATTCCTGAAGAATATTTGCATATGGTACATTATGAAGAACATACACAGGCAATACAGCACTCAGAAAATCTCCAAGTAAAGGAAAACATTATGGATCCCTCTTGGTAGACAGGCTTCTCCTTCTAACAGCAGCAATTGGATCTGTTCAGTATTCCATGAAAAAACCCAAACAAACCTACAAAAAACAAAACCCGAACAAAACAAGCAAACCTGGAAATAAATAAACGAGACTTTTTATACTGCACAACAAATTATGCACCAATTAGGCAGCAAGATTCAATACATAAGAATAAATACTCTTGCCTTACCAAGCTTCCTCTTGCCTTTCAAGATCAAATTATTTCCCTTCTTCCCCAGTCATCTCTAAGCTTTCCTTCCTGGGGATATGAATGAGGTGAGAGTGAGTCATACCTAAGTGAGAAGAGCAGTAAACGGCTGTTAAACTTAAAAACCAATACAGGGAGGCTGTTAAACTTAAAAACCAATATGGGGAAAGCTTACAGGAAGAGGTGCACGTCAGCCACAGCTCCTAACATCCGCAGAACGCAGCCTTTGTTCTGATCCTTAAGGTTAAGCATTATGAAGGAGCCATAGAGCTTCAGATAAAAGGAGCCAGTCTGTACTGCTGCCACTATTTTGGGACTTTCAAAGCATACAGAGGAAGTCTGTTTCTTAGGAGTCATAGAGCTACACAAGTAGAAGACATCTCCTCTAGCACAATTAAGCTTGGTTCCTAGCTTAAACATCTACCTGCTTCCAGTCTCTTCAACTGAGACATTATGCTCTTCCTAAAGCCCCACCTACCTAGCCATTTATATGATGCTTAAAGGGACTTTGCTAATAGGTGCCACATGGTTGCACAGCATATGGGTCTCTGAAAGATGATGAGAAGCTGCAACTAGAAGCACATGACACACAAAAAGAACATTCTTCAGTCATCACTCACTTAGACAAGAGTAACGTGTTCATTACTAAAGTGCTTGTACTACAGAGCCAGCAAAATATACTGCAGAAACTAACTATTGCCAGGATTGCATAAACTTAATTTCACCTTCAGGATGAAAGAGGAATTATAAATTAACTTCTGTATAAAAGCTCAAAGTGCTGACATAGGACTTCTGTGTCCCTGTAAAAGCATTTCCTACTCCATCTGATCATTACTAATTGAAGGATGGATAAGCCACATCCATGCCACCTAGGCAGCTGTCAGGGATACAGGATAAGAAGAAACAGCAATACATGTAGTGGAGAAGCAGAATTTTACTACATATGCTGAAGAAATAACAGCAACCAAAAAGACTTTGAAAGTAATTCACATTACAGTTGAGAAAACTACTTCTGTAACTGAGGAAACCCAGAAAAAAAAAAAAAAGGCTTAAAAATAATCCTGGTGATGGACATCATCAAATATGTAAAAAAGACTCTAGGCCTTGATTCATATCCATAGGAAAAAGGAAGGAGGTAAAGTAGCACAGTAAGAAAAAGAGAAAAAGTTTTGGGGAAATATCACAGGCAAGAAACCCTGTCATAAAGAAAGGGCAGAACCCAGGAATGTCTTCCTGCTACTGCCTAAATCCAACCCAGAGCTGTAGTTCTTGGAGCCTTAACAGAGCCAGCCACCAGGCTTCATACCTGCTTTAAAGACCTGCTGGTCTAAACGTGCTTGAGGGCTACCTGGTCAGCCTGTTTAAAGCAGCCTCAGCAACTGGCAGGGGAGGTGCAGAAGAGGCTCCCAGTGGAGCTGAACCACACGGGTTTTCAGTGCAGTGGAAGGAAAGACTGATGCCATACAGAGCTTAAAGGGAGAGATATGGAGATTGATTTACAAACAGCCTGACAGCCCAGCCCAGCAGGACTGCATCTTTCTGTGGAAATGAACTGTAGATAAAATAGATATTTTTTTAGGAGCTGCTACGGACTACCAGTCTGTGGAATGTTTCCTGTCTCCACACTGAAGAGAAATTGTGGATCCTTCCCAGTGTCTGCAAACTTCAGAGTGCATCGCATGTGATTTCCCTCTATAGCTCTGCCAGAAGTCTCTCGCTGCAGTTCTTTCCTTTAAACATTTCCTCTTGGTCCTTAGACCTTTTAGGTCTCATTTATTAACCAACTAAACAGCAGCTTATCAGGAATCTTTTCTCTCCCTTCCCTTCCCTTCCCTTCCCTTCCCTTCCCTTCCCTTGCCACGCGGTCCCTTGGCCCTGTTTTAGGAAGT
>NW_008614091.1:16628-60816 GCF_000691845.1 Merops nubicus | reverse complement strand
CCTTCCCTTCCCTTCCCTTCCCTTCCCTTCCCTTCCCTTCGGTTTCCTTGGCAAGCTACGTGGCCCTTAGGCCCTGTTTTAGGAAGTGCTAACACTTAGCAGGCAGGAGTCAGTAAGGAACACGTCCTTGTAGGCAGGGCAGACAGGCATATAGGCACTCAGGGCAGCTCGGGTGCAAAGCCTTGGTAGGAGACAAGAAGATTAAATAGCTTTTCTAATTAAGGGTGTAAAGTCAGCGTGCATTTTAAATACCTACACATAGCCTGCTTGGCAGAATGGAATTAAGTTCTTTTGCCATTAGGTAGAAAATAATTAAGTTTTTGTTTACCTTCTGATTAAGTAATTGGAAAGTTTGATATGAGAAAAATAGAATCTCTTTACTATATAAGCCTTTCAGTGTGACACCTGGCAATACACATGTACAATATGAAGTGTGGGTGTGTAAAAAAATCACATAAACTCCTCAAATTAAGAAAAAATCCATTCATGCTGTCCAATAAAAATCCAAAATGGTTCGATTCAGGGGAGATTTAGTCATAATTGTGTTCTGAAAACACATGCTCTTTGACAGTGGGAAAGGTTTAAGCACAACCACTAGATCCCAGAGCTTCCAGAGCTCAGGGCTGGGCAGCTGTGGAGCCAAAGCACATGGGCACAGCAGCTGGAGAGCTTGTTCTCAGCCCCTGCTGCAGGAACAAGCAAGCTCATTTTGGGGAGTACGGACTCAGCCATAACTGTGCCACCCTCCTGTTGGAAAGAACAAGTAAAGCTCATGGAATGAACATGTTTTTAAGGATCAGTCTTGCTGAGGAGACATTACCATCTTATAATCATTAAGGAGGGAGAATTCTGTAAGTGAACATTTTGAAGTCCAGGAAAGAGTAAGAGGCCCAGGTTGAAACACAGGTCTAAGCTCCCTGGAAGGAAAGTCAGGACAGAGAAGTTACCAGCCCTAAGAATGCTTCTGTTTATGAGTTTATGACTGGGAATGTGCAGCAGCACCTTGGCGTGGGTTCCCTCTAACCTGACATTTCATAAAGCTTAGACAACAAGTTCAGAAATGAAAGGGAAAAGTGGCCAGGTTCCTAAAGAGTTGGCAGCAGAATGCTGGAAAAGAGCTGAAGACTGCTGAGAGGGAAGAGAGAGACCACTGGAGGAAGGAACAGATCTAGTGAAAACTGGAGCTCTGAAAGATACCTGCAGACTCACTGATTCTAGCTCAGTACCCCCTGAGTCAATTACCTCAGTACAACCCTTCCCAGCAGTGGTCAAACCAGAAGAGCTTCTCCAGCCCCTGTGTTCCCAGGGCCCATCTTTTGCAGTGTGGCTGCTAATGATTCTGCTGGAGATACATTACCTGGTGCATTCTAGGATAGTAACATACGTTGAGAAACAAAGAAAAACCCTCCAAAACTGGTTTGTGTGGCGTGTGAAGAAGGAAGCTGAGAAGGAAGAATTTTTTATGAGTGGGATTGCATATGGCATGGATGCTGCAATACAGCAAGGCAGAGGCAATGGACCTAAAATGCTTGTGAGGCATCCCACCCCTGCATAGGTTTCACTCAGCACTGTTCCATGGTCTCTACACGCTTTGCAGACCTCGAGTACACAGGTGCACACAGACTGTCTGTGAACGCTGACGTCAGGACATTAAAAGCTTTGAGTACGATGTTACACTGAGCAGGAACAGACAGCATGAACTTGTTTAAATTTGACCAGCTGCGGCTTTGGATGAAAGTTCTGAAGGACAATTCATAGGTTTCTGGCTTTTATCCCATAATACATTTAAAGCCTATTACTATTATTATTGTTATTATTTTAGAAACACAGATATCAAACATCATAAACAGCCCTCATTTATGGTGCTTCTATTGAGATCAAATGCATAATTCTCTGTTAGTAATGATGACTGAAGATATTAAGCACTGACTTTTTTTTGTTTATTTAGGAATAGACCTCTCTTTAACAGCACAAAGTCACGGAAAGCATTGGTCACTATTTGGAAATTTGAGATTATTTTCAGTTCTCATCCATGCAGCTGGAGAAGGTCAGGAAGTAGTCTTTAAATATTAACATTTGAGCACAAATCAAGTCAACTGGTGACACTTATTTTGGGACCTTGTACTGGAGTTGCAGTTATTTCTAAATCAGTGTTTTCAGTAATCTAGAATTACTTATAAAAGCCAATATACACCAAAAGTGTGGTATAAATTTGAGCTGTCATACATTACTACGTCTGTTTTGACTGTACTACTCCCCAGTATGCTGTCCACCTTCTGTTTCAGTTCTCAATTCAAGTGGGAAAGTCATTACACATTTCTAGATCTAGTAATTCCAAAGCTGAAGATACAGAAGAATCAAGCTGTGTTACAAACACACACAAAAAGAATCAGTCTATTATTCTAAAATCTGAACTTCTTAATTGTGCTGGTAAAGTGAGAGGGACATGGATGTCAGAGGGACCAGAAAGGTGAAAAAAGTAAGCAGAAAAAAAAATGTAATAATTTCAGTTTTACTGGCAGTAGCATAAGCAGTTCTTAGAGACTCTGTGGAATAAGACACAACAGGTCTTGGGCAGCCCAGGTCCGAAGAACAAAAAAACCGGAATCAAAATGAGTGAGAAAAAAGAACGAGTGGTATGATCCTCAATCAACAGAAAATATGGAGATGAAGGAAGGAACATACAGAGTTGACTTTATCCCACCTCAGTACAGACACCAATGATGTAACTCACAGCATGTGAACACTAATTCAAACTGTTTAAATTTGAGCTATGGCATCTCTCCTCATCACCCAGGCACGTATTACCTCCTGCTGAGATGCTACCACTGCTCTTTCAACCACATGATGAATTAGTTGAGGGAGCTGGCTGAAAGTTAAAGCCGTGGTACATTTTCAGCCAGATCCACGTCCAAAGCCACCGTGTGGTTATGGAAGTCAGGCTAGAGGGGGGGCTGAGATTGCATGGGCAGGGCAGGGCAGGGCAGGGCTGTGGCAGCCCAGACCTGGATTGGTTTAAACTGCTGTAGAACCAAATGCCCTAAAAGCAGACTGTCTGTGAGAAGGTATAAAGATAAAATATGCTGATCATGTAGAATTAGTCAGGTTTTGGTCCTAGCCAACCCTTTTAAATTAAGCCACTTTGTAACAGAGAAACAAACTCTTCTTCCTCGTCTACTAAGTGATAGTCGCTTCTTCAGAAGCCTATGTTCAATTCAGAGTGTAATGTGGGCTAGCAGAGAATTCAAGCTGTTGAGTCAAGTTTTATTCTGACAAACCTGCCAGTAACTGAAGAGATGGCACTGTGAAAGCTGAGGCAGAGTACTGAGAACAGTTACATACTGCTCTGTAGCTCTGTCTACAAAGCAAATTCCCTGGTAGGCAGGTTCCATCCCTGCCTATGACTGTGTCTCCTTACCACAGTGACAGTGCCATTACCACTTACTTATCTGATTACTGCACACATTTCCAAGTCAAATAAATCAAAGTATTTTTTTTGCATTTAAAATTCAAAGTGGTAAAATAAAAACATATACATGAGGGAATAAATATCATGAGAATATGAATAAAGCACACCTCCAAGCATGTTAAAAATTAGCCACGGAGCCTTCAGTCTGATCTCTGGTATCCATGTATTTACTGCCACGTTTCTTGTGCAATTATGTGTTTTGTGGTATGTGGTCATTCATCAGAGACCAGAAAAGTCAAGCTGAAATTTAAACAAGTGCTGTTTGGCATCTTTAGTTTGTGTTTGACCAGGTGGCAGCTGTTGGGAGATCATTTTGATTTAACAGCTTTTTGTTTTGTTAGCAAAGGAAAACATTGTCCAGCCAAATCCTGTTGACAGTGAATAAATATTTCTCCTCCATTAGACCAAATATTTTCACTTGTCATCCTAATAGCTCAGGGTAAAAGCTCTGACAAGACTTTTTTCCTACATGGACTCAAATTTCAGAGTTTTATGGGAGGTAATTATTACTCCATACTGCTGAGGTTACGTCTGCAGTATTGCACCATGCTTTGGTCATTACAGCTCAGAAACCGGACAGATTTCTAAGGAAAGCAACCAAAAGGTGGAAAACATGACTTCTGCAGAAGGGCTGGGAGAAGTGAGCTTGCTCAGTTTACAAAAGAAAATTGAAAAGCATAATTGACAAGTCTTTTTGTTTGTAACAGACTGTAATAAAGAGGAGTGCCTACTGGCACTGGGAATAGTAACAACTGACCAAGCATGAGACTGAACCAATTTATGGAAGAGAATTTCATTGGGACGTGTTAAGCTGACAGCCACCAGTACTGGCTCAAGAAGTCCAAGAGCCACAAATTGTTGGGGAGTAGCCCAGGGAAACATCACTACATGGTCTTTCTTTTCTCGTACTCTTCCCTCAGCATCTCCTATTAGTGCCTGTGACAGACAAAATCATGGAATAGCCTGATCCTTTACACTGGCCAAGTGCCTTTCTCATACTCTGCCTGCTTTTTCAGATGAAAACATGTTAATTCTAAAGAGTAATTAGCCCTGGGAACAATACACTTGCAGTGCAACAGCAGCCCTTCACTAAATACTTGAACAAACAAGGGCAGTTTAGTATACTTGACCTCTTTTTTTCTGCTAAAAAAAGATAAGAAAAAAACCAGAAATGGGATAGACTACAAGATTACGAAGTTCAGTCTGGGCCAACGACTCTACACAGTGCAGCATTTGTGGTCTTTTTTTTTTTTTACTACCAAATAAATTAATAAGACAGTTGCAAACTCAGCACTTCAGATACACATAAAATTTCCAATATTGTAAACAGCCAGGACACACACAGACAGATGTGCTCAGGAAAAAGTCTGAAACCTCAGTAAAACTGACTAGACTACCTTGTATTTAGAAAACCAAGTGCAAGATTTGGTGATGTCTAGTAATCCTCCTGTCTCATTACTGTAACAGAAACCTTCACATTTGCCAGTCTTGTGTAGAGTTGACACAGGCACATTTGAAAGATGCTCGATTATCTGTAATTCTCAAAATCTGCTTCCATTACACCACTGTTTCACTTATCAGGAAGACAAATGCTTTAAAAAAAAAGGACAAGTAATCACCACAAATCTTTGCATCCATTTCAACCTTTACCTTGATCTTTAGCTGTAAAGTTAAGTGACAGAAGATGCAGTGCTAGATTGCAATCTAACCCAAGAAGCCAATACTGTCTTTAGAGTGCCTTCCAAGTAGGACCAGAGAGATTATTTAACCCTATATAATTACTTGCTTCTTTACAACTTTACAGAGCTGCTACTTGGAAATGGAATAAGGAAAATGCATTCATTGTTACCTCTGCTCTTCGCAAAGAACTTTGGCTGCTGATATCCTTTGGCATAACCCATTATATAGTATGGATTTCCTGATTAACAAGTTTCAAAAAGCTGCAGAGCTCTAAGAAGTATATGTTCTGTTTTCACAAAAACCTCTGTCTAGGGTAATGAGCCAAAGAACACAGGACAGCCCTCAGACCTGAACATGCTCAATGTATTAGCACAACCCTTCAGTGCTAGTGCACACTTCAGTGTGTTCATATGTATTATTTTAAATGCAACAATAAATTACGATTGCCAAGCAATGTGTCAGGTTCTTGAAGGAATATACAGCATGTGCACACTGTCCTTTTAGATGACATAATGATGAGGAAATTTGAATTATAACACACTATATGCAGATGGAACCTAGTTATCAAATCAAGGGAAGCCATGCTTTGTTTGCTGTACGCTGTTAGACATTTTTCTGCAGGTAGAATATTAAATAAATCAAAATAAACGGACCTGATGGCTGTTACACATAGATGTGATGCGATGCAGAGAAAGCAAGTGAGCCCAGGTGTTCATACGTGCAGCTTCTAAGACTGCATTAAATAAGACCATGGAAAATGGTAAAGCTGCTTGTAGAAAATTGACTTGTTCAAAGCAGGATCAGAACCTGCTCCAAAAAGTCCTCCTTTTGATCACATTCGTGCCTAATGTCAAGGCTGCAATTTCACACTGCCCCATCTCTGCCAATACTGCCAACGTGAGCAATCCCGGGTCTCACGCCAGCAGCACAGTATGTGCTGATACAGCTGCTGGGAGGGAGGTGCTGTAGGCTGCATCCCTGCAGCAAGAACAGTGAAAAGTAACCCCTAAAAAGGGTGGATTTTTGACCCAAGTGGACTCATGAGCTGGTTTGTAACAGCCACAAAAACCAGTGCTGACCCATCAGCTGGGTGAAAAGGAACAACTAATGATGGCTGGTGTTTCTTAGGCCGTTTTTTTCACCAGGACCAGAGTATTGTAAAACGAGGTCCCAAGGGAGCCACCAAAGCAGATTCTCCGTTTTTTTTTTGCTAAGGACTGCAGCAAAGGAGTAAAGAACTGGCAACTTTTATAAATGTGAGATCTGAAACCTATTTTAGTAGTGAGGCAAAGAACTCAGGCTACTACTGACTTCATCCAAAATTCTGACGACAGGGATAATCCACATCAAAAATATGATCATTTTTCCAGGATGCTATTATAGCCATACACAATGTAAACTAAGATTTGGATCTCACAGGAAAAGTTTGTGAGTATAATTTCTAGGATCATGAGATACTGGTGGATGAGTTAATGGAAAAATGTTAATGGAACATACATTTAGGCAGTCAGAACAATTAGCTAGGAACAAAAAATATCTGGGCACTTTGTGAACTCAAGGATCTCAAGCCAAGGATGAGGAAGACTTCTTTTTCAGAAGCATGGACAATGCTTCAAAGACAATTTATCCAAAGAAGTTGTTCTAGACTTCATTAAAAAAATTGCTTACCACAAAGAAAATCAAACAGTGTTTCATCATTTTACCCTAACCTTTACAGGTTACAGAAGAATATACTCTACCACTAAGAGCAGGCGGAGCTTCTAAATACAATATGAGAAGCATCTTTTTTTTTTCCTTCTGCAAGTTCCCCAAGACACCATTCATTCAGCATCCAGTCGCTTACACAAAATTAAGGGCACAGAACACAGTGTTACTTGTTAATGAGGAATAGTAAAACATTCTCTTCCCAAAATCCGTGTGTGAGGGAGAAGACAGGCATTATACTGTGAAAGAACAGTGTAAGTCACACACTCCCTTCTCTATCCAGTGATATTTACCTGTTTAAGCTCTGTGAAAAAATTCCACATATTTAACAGCATTTGTACCAAATCACTAATAGAAGAGAGGGAGGTTGAAGGAAAGCACTTGTTTTCTGCCATAAAGTCAAGAGTTCCACCTTACCCTGCTGACCTTTGTTAGCTTCCCTCTTCCTGTGACAGCATCCTTGGAAAGATATTGCTCCAAACCACCGGCATCTAAACCCCCTTTATTCTACAGAATCACCAAGAGACAGTAAATATCCTAATTAGCTGATGGGGTGTTTTGTGACTGGAGATGCATCCAGGTCCAAGCAGCGTATTCCACAGAACGAGGCAGCTCTTTTGCTGTTTGAGGCAAAAGACCTGTGCTTCCTTTTGTGTCAGAGGGCAAAAGGAAGAGAAGGCAGTGAAACCATTAACCAGCTCCTCTGTGAGGTGAGCATCAGTTTGCTGCTCCTCATTACAGCACCACAGAGAAAAAAAAGCAGCCCGCGTAACCTCATACCAAATACCCAGACTTCATTGTCACCTAAGTTACAAGATACACCTTAGAAAATACACAATTCTTGTTCTCTCACGGAGTCTTATTCCCACAGGTTATAGCTGTGATCTAAGGAAAAATGAAAGAACATTACGGAAAAGCAAATACACTGTTTAAACAAAATACTGTGTGGCATTAAGCACTCGGAGAGTTTTGCTTTAAAAAAATTACTTCGGGACATAAACAAAAATGTACAATCAATCAATTACAGAAAATCAAACTACTATATTAAGGTTCAATTTACAAAAGGTTAACAAATAATTAATAGCTGTTTTAATAAATAGATATTTACTTTTCATCTATTATCAATCCAACAGATAGCTTCTAGCTGTCTATAGCACTTTCTACTGCTGTGTTTATAACCCTCCCTAACACGCACTACACATTTCTCTAACAAGAGTTACAACATCAAGAAATCATTTATTAACCCTTCATAAAATTCTAAATAAACCTTAATAGGAAGCGTAACTAACTTGATACTATTTCAGCCCCATACCCCAGGACACATCAAACACTATCTCTTTCAAGTTTTTATTTAAAATTCTACGTTTTAGTTGGGAGCCACATCACTAGCCACAGAATCACAAATGCCTACGGTGGCTTAGCCAACACACTGCAGACACAAGAGGTGAGACAGAAGTGGTGGAGGAAGATTGCAGGGAACAGTAGAGGTTCTTCCAAAAGAAATGTCCTGGCTTCTTCCTTGGAACAAACATTGATGTCATGACAACAGAATAAAGAGAGAAAAAAATGGAGTCTGTTGTAATTCAAGACATTGTTTTTCCTTCTTTGTAGGAAAAAAAAATAATAATACACTATAATATAAATAAATAAAACAGAAAACACAAAGGCAGATTCCAAACCCCACCACTGGGATCTTAAAAAGGCAACAGCCAGCTATTTCTTGGGTGCAGCCTAAACTTCTCTTACCTGCAAATTTTCAACATACTTAGAAGTCCTATTTAGTGTATCAGACTTAGGGAACAAGATGTATTGTATTTAGGTCTCCTTTTTTTCTATCCAGAATTTTAATCTTCAAACCCCTACCTTAGATTTTCCCACCAAATTGCCTTCTGTTGGTTTAACAAAGTTCAGGTTGGACTTATACTTTTCCTTCACTTCCAGAGCCTCTATCTTCATTGTCACAGTCCTCCACAAGGCCTTCACACTCCTGTGTTTCTTCTTCCTTTTCTTCCTCCTCCTCCTCCTCCTCCTCATCATCTCCAAAAGTCTCTTCTTGCATTGTAGTAAAAGTGAAAGACCTGGCAGCAACTTGTGCAGCCAGACCAGATGTGAAATTTAAATCTGTTGATATGTGGAGCTGGGCCAGCCTATGCTTGATTTTTGAATGTAATGCATCTTTAGAGGGAGACTGTGAAACCTCTACTCTATCCACACTGCTTGGCTTGAGTTCTTCAACTTCCCCTTCGTGTTGATAACATATTCTTTCCTCAGCCCCTGTAGAAATACCTTCATCAGTAGCGCTGCCTTGGTTTCCCTCCATCTCAGGATCTTCATACAAATACTCTGTCCTGCTTTTGTCAGCAGCATTCACTTTTGGATTAGAGTCTTTTTCTTCAGACTTATCACAACTTTGGCTGCACTCCTGCTTTGCTGTATCTGAATTCATATGTGATTCCAAATTATTTAGTAGCTTCAGCGGTTCTACAGGAGACAAGGGTTTCACTGCAGCTTAAAAAGGGGGAAAAAAATTAAATGATAACTAAAAGCAAGCTCCTATATATAAATAATTTATTTGTGTCTGAAAAGATGCAAGATCATAGAGGTCAAAATGGCTTAAAAAACCCTCAACCTAAACAACAGAAACAGACCCCCACAATCCAACAGAACTTAAAAGTGTTTTGCAATCGCAAAGCTTAAGTGAAATGTGGAAGTTTCTTGTTCTAACTACTCCTTAAAATCTGTGACATAAAGACAGCACAAATTTGGTGATGTTTAAAATCAGCATCAAACACAGACAATATATCCAGTGTTAAAGTGAAAACCAAATAAAAGTACTGCCTTGTACACACATTTGAACAGTCTTCATTTTAAACAACACTTTTACCTAATCCAGTAAAGACAGCCGACACATGAGAAACTCCTTATAGGCAATATCTGATCTCATACAGCACAACACACAAATACAACACATATTCATACAGCCACGTAAGGTGTCCTCACAAATAAAGTGTGGTTTAATTTAGCCTTTCTTGAAGTTAGTAGCAGCAGTGAGTCCCATTGCCAGCAACGGGATGCTTGCCAGGAAGTCTCTCCTCCCAGTGTAAAGGGTTAGTATAACTTGGTACAATCCCTTCTTGACGAACAGACGTCTTTCTTTTTAAGAAAACGATATAAGGTCCACTTCCAAGTAACAGATTCCCTAAACTGCAGTAGCTCCATTAGAGTAGCAGCACGAACATAAATGAGAGCGGCAACAGCAGATTCTCAAGTAGCATTTCCCTTTCTAATTCCATTCTGACTTTACCCCTGTAAGCAGAGATGAAAATAACTCTGGGAAGTACAAAAACTTTTCATGGGAAACAAAATTTACGGTATTAGGATTCTTCTATCATATCCTATTTCAGTAATATTTACTTTAGCTAGCTGAAGGCAGGCCGGTCATTAAAGTTGTCACATTGATAATTATTGACATCAGCATACTGAAAGGCTACAGCCTTGAATTTGTATTGTATTGCTTGTTTTAAAACTTTATATACTGAAGGAACACTGCTCCAGGCTCATCTGAATTGTTAACTGGGTAGTTCTTGCCCCATCTTGTAAAAAACATGCTGCTCCTTATTTCTGCCTGCTAGCTTGAAGGGGCGGGAACATGCACAGTAATCTTATTGTTTGGGAGCAAAATTTTGCCTGCTTCCTCCAAAGAATACTACCAAAGCAAATATTTCTCAAAAAATAAACAGATACTTCAGATTGGTACCTGGCCAATTTCCTGAGTTGATTAGTTACTAAGCAAGGTGGAATTCATCAATTCTCACAGTGTAGCTTTCCAAATCTGAGAAACAGCTGTGTAAGAGCTGTTTTATGGACAAGGTGGGAGAAGGGGAAACAGCTGGGTACAACAAAACCACTGACAGAATGAACTTTTATTGGAGGGGAGGTTAGGGGAAAGGCTAGAAGTGATTTTGCACCAGAAGAAAGTTGTTTTGCAATGTCTGATGCATGAAAATGAAGCCATGAACAACTTCACAGACCTCTTCAAAAGCACTTCTGTCTTTACTTCAACAGGATGCCAAAGGACCGATACCATAAGCTCACCTACACCCCCATAAATTACCTATTACCCTGACTGTAAGCAGTATTACCACGGTGCTGGGCCTTGGCAAATTTGCTTTAGACTGGTGCTCTGCTAAGATGATGTTTTCCCTCTGGAATCCAGCCTATCTTCTCCAGTTGACTTCATGCTGTGTTCTTTAGACATATCAGCTTGTTTGGACCTGACCTCTTCTATGTGGAAACCCTCACTAGCCCCTCCTTCAAGAAAACAAAAAGCCTAACAAAGCAGAATGGCTTGCCAGGTGTCTTGACTAAACAGATTAAAGCCTTTGCATATTTCAAGATTTTTTTTTCCCACAATAACCACAAGTTAGGAGAACACAGGATTTCTGGAATACAATCATCCTGTAAAAGCAAGATTTAAGATGTTTATGGAAAAGTGTGATATCATGGCCATCCATTGGCTTGGGCCAATGGAGACAAGAATATGATCTCTCTAGGTTTAAATCTTCAAGATAAAGCAAGCCACAAATGCAGAAAGCACAGCTCACAAAAATGTTTCTTTAAGGAATGACTGTGCATACAGATAAGTTAAAGTCTGCAGCAGTAATATGCCAGGGACCATTATGCCATATTTAACTGACTTGCGTTTCATTTTAAGAAATAATGAAGAAATTCCTTCAAAAACAGTAGAAGATGTTACGTCTGCTGTCCATATCAGTCCTTCAGGTTAGACACACAGAGTCTTTGAGCCAAAAGGAGACAATATTAATAACTTTCATGAACCGCCCTCATGTTTTTCAGTCTTGTACAGCATGGAAGCCATCGATTATCAGTCTTAGGCAGCTGGAGGATATCACTTTTCTCCCTCCCCACCACTGAATCTCTAATCCTAAAACAATGTAATATCTACACATGGAAAGGAAAGGAACCAACATGAGCCACAAAAAGCTTTCAGGTGAACAGTTACTGAAGGCTACAGCAGTCAGTTGACTCTTTCCAGCTATGGCCTGAGGATATGCTGATATGGACAATTATCAGCTGCTAACCCAGATAAGGAAATACCAATGCAAGCTCTTCTGACAAGAATTCTATCTGCAGCAGTCACTAGATCTGTCAAGACTTGAACTGAAGGTAGGATTCCTTTGTTCTCCCTTCATCAGGGAGAAAGGCAGACTTGAAAAGATTTATGTGAAGAGTTGTGTGGTATCACTTCTAACACCAGAAGGATAATAGAGAAGTCCTCCTCTTGAGCAGACTCCGATGCAGTGTGATGTCTTTTTAAACTCAACTAGAAGAGAAATCAATACCAATGGCCAAGTGATTTCTTTTACAATGGTTGCAGCTAAATGGACATAAAGAAGAAAGTTGTGAAGAAGAGATATTTTGTTGGTTTGATGTCAGAAGAAACAGTCTCATAAGTAGGTAGGTATAGTCTGTTACTATGTGTTCCCTCTAAATTATTGAAAGATAAAATCCATGGTCTTTTTTTTTTGGTAGACACTCCCAGAGGCAGAACCCTTGGATCTGTTGCCAGACTCGAGGGTAGTTTTTTATAACACAGAACATGGAATTTTTTAGAGGGCTTTTCCTAACCTGTCTTCAAGAATAAGGAATGTGAATAGGAAATAGAAAGGAAAAAGGAAAAGACAAACTATCGCCAGTTTTAAAGATAATAAATCAAAAGCTCAAGTAGTGGAAAAAAATCAAGTTGTATCCAGTGTTACTGCTGGAACAGAGACAGACTGTCTTGTTGAGGCAAGAGACATTTTCGTATTCTTGCCTTCAAGTGCAAGTGGATGGAGCTACCCAGCAGTCCTCAGCTGGTAAAGGCTAGTTTGGAAAAACAATTCTTGTTAGGGCTTTTTTTTTTTTAAAACCATATTCTGTACACTCACTCTCTGACAGAAATAAAAGTCAGTGTTACTCTTTTATGAGCCTTTGATATTTCAAAGTCTAGTTCTTCACTTTAATCTGTATATTTTTATAAGTCTGGGATTTCTGATGGCTTCTTTAAATTCTAAAAAGTAATTTATTTATGCACTCTGATTAAAATTCATATTCACTGGAAAGCCATGAAAGAAAATCAGTTCAGTTTGCGTGGTTTATACCCTGACAGCTCTCTTTAGGCTGTCTTAATATATTTTGTGCTATATATTTTTTTACCTCAATATTTTGTTTAGAGCAAAATTCCCACTTCTCTTGAGTTCTTTTCAGTATATAGTAAAATCATTGCTACAAGTAATATACAGAAATGGAATAGCAAACTAAGGCAACATAGCTCTATCAAAGACACTGCTAAGGAAGCGCTGTCCGAATTCTAACAAGGTCAGAAGTTGATGGCAAACAGACACCTAACCTTTCTTAGGAATTCATTTTCAAAAGCAGTGCTTACCATGGTCGCTGAATAGCAGCTGTTTCCATTTCTGTCTTTCTATTTCTGAAGCTTTAAATCCCAGTACAGATTTCAATTCTTGTAACACCCTCTTAGATTCCTGTGTCTCTCGTTCTTGTCTCTCTCTCTCTTCCTGGGAAAAGCAGTAAAAATCTTCCCTTTTGTATTCGTTCTCCGTATCCGAATAATCAACGTATGCTTCCAATTCCTACAGAAACAAAAAAAAAAGAAATTGATCTTTACTGTCAGTGTAGACCCTGTCCTACTGTGTGATGCACAATCAAGTGATCTCAGCACAAGCCAACCTCAGTAACAGGACAGAGCCCTGTTTGAGCACAGCCAGTACATCTGACCCCGCTCTCACCTGTATTTGTACAACTTTGGAGCAAGCCCCACGTTGAAAGTTAACTTTACTCCAGTCACCTAAGATCTATTTTCATGCACAAGTATGAACAAGTGATACACCTTGAGAATAGGAGCCCTCTTCCCCATAATTACAGGTGGAAGTAGAGTAATGCTGATGGGACTTTTTTTTTTTTTTCCTTTTTTAAAAAAAAATTTACACTGTAGGCAGTTGTTCTGCAGTCAGGCATCTTGCTAATTTAACTTATGTAAATCCTTATTAAGAGGATGTTGAGAATAGCAAAATCCTCCTCTAATTTTAACTATATTGGATTACAAGCATGAAAACAAAAGAGCTCCATTTATGTTAGAACAGTCAGCCAGTAAAGTTCTTAGTCCCAGCTCTTTGATATGGAAAAAAAACATTCTAGAAAGAATACATGTGGAGTAGGCGAGGGAGGCACAGAGCAGAGCAGGGGCGTTCAGTCTGCTTTTGGAATGCATCTACACTCACTTCTGGGATGGAGAAGACCAGCCTGTCTTCAGGAGAGCCCAACCATCACACACTAATTCCCCAAACAAGACAAAACTGAGTGTCACAGTCTTAGTTATCCAAAAATGCAGATAACTTGAACTGAAGACAGGCTGGTTTGTTCTGGAGCTTATAATTTTTGCGGTTTTGTCAGTTTATCCAACAATAAGCATGTAGGACTCTATTTTTTTTCTGTAAGTAGTCCAATTATGAAATGGCACTGGTTACCTACTTCACCTGTTTTAGCAAGATAAAAAGGTTCCTGCCCAAGCAACTGAAAAAGGAATAGATACAGCAAACAAGCCCAAATGACTATTTTAAGTGGTCCTTTTATTTTACCTGCTCTTCAGGGATTGGATCTTTGTTTTCTATGTATATGGCAGGCTGTGTTAAAGGCATTGTAGTACGCTGTCGGTTGTCACAGGAAACTTCAGGTTTGCCTTTCAGGGAAAAGAAGAATAGGGATTAAAAAAAAAAAAAAAAAGAAAAACACTGAGTGTTGAATGATGTTTTTGACTCATTCAGGCAGGGTCCAGGTGTTTTCATTAGGTAGGACCAGCATACGTGAAAAAATGGTGAGAAGGCTGGTTAGAATACATTGAAACACTTCGTTAGAGAGCCCTTAAGTAACTTAGCTATTTATTTAGATACAAGGTGAGTCTGATCAAACTCATCTTGAAATACTGAAACTGACAAAACTCAAAATGTTTATAGACTTGGAGAACCTGCAGTGGCAAGAAAAATTGGTAAAACCAGAAGAGACTTGATGCCCAAGTTTTAATAGAGAAGTAAAGTAGTAAAATTGCAGGCAATCAGCTTCAAATAATTGGAAAACACTGGAAGAAATAACCAGGCAAAATTTACAGGAAGTTCTTTGGAAGGTAGCAAGGAGATAAGTGACAGCCAGTGTGGGTTTGTTGAGAATAGAAGACATCACTCCAGTTTAGTTTTCTAATGCAGTAACAGGATTTATGAATAGAGAGAAGCCAAAGTCATTCTGCATTTTGTTTTCAGGATGGCTTTTGACACTCCTGGCATAGGCCAGGAGCAGTTGCTATTTGGTGCATAGAACAGTCTCTGGGATAATCAGAGTGCAGTTACCATTTTCAGGCAGGAACAATATATTGAGTGAGGATTTGTCTCAAGTCCAGTACTCTTTAATATTTCCAGTGGGCGAAAGAAAAGTGTTTCAGCTTTTTAAATCCGCTGACACTGGGATAATCTGCAAGGACACTGAAGAGCACAATTAGAATGCAAAATGATACCGGAAAATCAGAGATACAGCCCAGGAAGAACTGGATTTCAGATACAACAGTTTGGTGACAGCGGCCACAAATTGTTGTGCTTTGGAATAGTCAAATGCACAAAAATATGACAACTGATGGGGCAGCACCACTGAGAAAAAGGCGCGAGTCAACTACACCCTGCTGCAAAGGAAAAGCCAGACAACAACTGGCAATATGCAAATATGGATGAAGTAGAGGGAGTCCAAAGGAAAACAGTGGAAATGATCAGGGAACTAAATAACGTATAGTCATCAGGGAAGAGCTGAAGGCTACAGAGTCATGTGGAGAAGACAGAAAGAAACATTAAGTGTCTTCAAAAATGTAAGAGCTGTAAAGAGGAAATGGATTTCCATTGTGGGTGGATCAAAAGTACTGCTTTTAAATTGCAGCAAGAGATATTTATATTCAGTAATAACTTTCTACTGGTAATGGAGTTAAGTGCTGGAATAGATGCCTGGAAATACTGTAAAATGTCCCTAAAGGGGGTTTTTTAGGAACAGGTAAACAACATTTACTCACAAACACTAATGTACCCTTGAGAAGGGAAATGGGCTAGATGACCTCACCTATTTTTTATCCCTATTTTCAATTTCTGATTAACCTATATATTGAACACTTAAGGATGGTATTCTGAAAGTAGGCAGCTCACATTAAAAACAGTTTTAGTGGTGCTCAGTTACCTGCTTTTGCAAAGAAGGAAAGTATTTTAATTCCCTAGTTGGCTGGGCTGAGCTAAAGGTTGAAGGTTCCAGGAGTATCTAAATGCAGAGTTTAAAAGGACGGTGAAGCATATAGTGAAATTTGAAGCTAGTGGAAAACTGACATGAGATATTTATTTTATAAATACTGAGCCTCCTTCCTTGTCCATTGCCTAACACTGCCTTGTAATAAAAAATAATAATGACAGCAACAATAGAAACATGCTTCTGAAGGTATGAAGACAAACTTGGAAGAGTATCCAGAAGTTACCAATTAAAATCTTGCCTTCCCAAATCAGAGGAGTAAACCAGTGGCTCTGATATGTACAGACTGCTCCATCTGCCACCTATATGGGATGATGCCACTGCTAAGAATATGCTTCAAGATCATGAATTCACTGTGTTTAACTAAAACTGCTGCTGCTTTATTTTCTTTCCAGTGGATCAAAGGCCTGCAAGATCCAGGAGTTTGCTGCAGAGTACTATGGCCTTGCTCTTATAAATGTAAGTTCCAAAGACAGAGCAGTTTAAAAGGGACAGAATTTAAGTTTGAGGTTTATTATTTCTAAGATAATTAAAACAATTCTGTAACTAGCCATAAAGGGTATTCCATTTTGTAAAATTAGCAGCTTACTACATGCTTAAATAGTCGAGGCCTTAGGTAGTACATTAGTTTTATCCGTGACAAAAAATGGTGGAATAATTAAAGAGAAGATGGCTGAAAGTCCGAAATCAACTCATGTTGGAAATGAGCAAGGATCTACATGTAGATCAATGACAGATAAAACTACCATTGCTTAATGAACTTCAGCAGAGGCGAGTTCCCCTCAAGGTGCTAAAGCCCCACCTGCTTTCAGGCTCTGCTCTGTACCTGCCAAGATCAGTGACTAACAGCACTGGTTCCAGAAATACACCAAGTCCTGTAAACAAAGACTGAAGTAACCATATTCTGTAACATACACTAGTATCACCATCCATGGAAGGCTGGTGGGAGTGTATGAATGTTCAATCATTTTTCAAATATCACTTTGCTTTGACAGACTTTGACTCAATGAATTATTTAACGCCACTGTAAGAAACCTGCTTTGACACGGAATGATTTAGTGCGAGAAGCATGTAGTGCTTGCTGAAGGAGAAAAACAAAGACATGCAAAACTGCTCTGAAAATAAGTGATGGGCAGTTTATGTAGGATACCACAACTAGGATAAGCCCAGTTGAAAACCGCTCCTTTGTGTTCAGAAACTCTCAGGTTCTGGTTCAACAACAGCACTCTGATGCTGGACGGGACAATGAATTCTCAGTTTCTTCCTCTCCAGCAACACAGGCCCTTTGCTGGTCCAGCTGCTGAGCTGACTTCTACTTCTCATGGAAGGAAACCTTTCTATGCTGACAGCAGGAGGCACCAAGAAGGACAAGCAAACAAACATCTTTGCTTAGTATATAAACATGGTAAGAATGAAACCCAAGCAAACAGTAAATTTAAATACTGAACACATTTTGTATTTATAGATGAAGAGGCAAAAAATACTTAGTTTAAATACTAAGCACAAGTAAGAGATGGTGCTAGAACTATTTAACAGATATATAAAGTTTTCATGTCATTAAATGTTTCCTCTCAAAACTGGGTCTAAGCCAGTAAGAAACAGCTCCTTCTTCAACAGTATTCGTAACTGACAGTGAAAATGGTATTCCCACTGCTCTACTGGTTGAACTAGTTACTTGAACTAAACATTAATTGCAGAAAAGTTCTGGGCATCCATGTAGACACAAAGCTCCTGCTATAGCTCTCATCAAAATATTAATTTGTTTTTAAATAATAGTGTATAAAGACAGAAGAAAGATGTGCTTGGCTGCTGTATTATTTCAACAGGAAGGCATCTGCTTCCAAAGAGCTTTCAGGAAACTTTGAAAAAAACCTAAGATAATTTAATGAAGTAATTCACATAATCATGACTGACAGACTAGCTGTTAAGATCTGTAGAAAGACAGCAGAAGAATTAGACTTGATTTCACACACAGCTTTAAAAGTTCAGCTCACAGAAGCTGGACTGATTAGAAATATATCGAGAAAGTCAGATGTAGTTGGATGAAAATAGTTTTCAATGACCAACATAATTTAAAAGTAGTTCCTGTGAAGTAATTCAGTAAACTTGTTGCAAAATAGACATTCAATCCCAGTGCATTTCCAGGAAAGTCACGGGGCAAAAGTGAAAGCGAAGGATTTTAATTTTTTTTATTTACCACACAATCCCTCCCTCCTAGATCACACACACTAGGTTATTTTTGTACTGAACTTTAAAAGGAAGCAAGTTATAATAAAAATCCCTGCTATGAAATTTATACACAAAATAAAAATAGAACTAAAATAACTAAAAATACTACAGTGTGCCATCTAGAAAGAACATTTTAGGAAAGGGGAAAAAAAAAGATCAGTGGAACTGCTGGTTGTGGAGGGCATCAGCAAAACAGAACAGGCTAGCACATCCAAATGCATCAGACTACATCTAATATTCTCTGAGGTTTTACACAGCACTGACAGGGAAGTTGTAGGACCAGACTATCAGGCAAAGGACACAAAAATCTGGTTATACCATGTCTGGACCTGCATGGTGCCTGCATTAGTGACTCCCTGTGCTCCCAGTTCTGATGCAAGCATGAACAAGGTCAGGTTGCACGCCTCTACACCCACTGTAGATGGCCTCTATGCCATCCATATAAGATTAAGAGCCTAGCTTACTTTAAGTTTGGACTTCAACAACTTCAGCAACTTGCTGATACCTCAAGTCATAATTTTCCTAATGCAATCTCCATTAACAGCATTTTTCAGATGCTGGACTGTGTCTCCCTAGAACAGTAAGGAAGCTCCCGGGAAAAAGAAAGATTAGAATTTATAGGTTCAACTCCATGTCAGGAGATCCTTAGCTCACGTCCATTATTTAAGGTAGTTGTGATTCACAAGGACAACAGCATGGGCAGTACAGGCCACTAAGGAGAGGGACATAAGGCAAAACATGGGGATATGCTGCTCAGTGTGACTTAAGCACACAGATTAGCTCATTCTCTCTGAGAGAGCAGGTGATAGGGGAATTATATGCTCAATACATCCTCTGCAATTTAAATTTTTCCAGGAAATGTCATTGTCAAGAAAGTTTCAAGTTTGATAAAGTGTATGGTTGCAAGCCCTTTTTCAGCTAAAATTCTCATACACGGGCTGAATGACATCTTTGATCCACTAAAGTGTAACCCATGAGTTGCTAAATTAATCTCACACATTTACCTTTTTTATTTGGGTTTCTTCCACCCATTTTTTCCACCTGAGAAATGGCTTCTTCCCAGCAGCTGTTGCTTGCCTGGATATGAGGCTGAATAAACTTTAGTTTTTGTTCCAGAACCTGATGGGCTTCTGTTGTCAACTCAGGTGTCTCCTTAGTGCTAACAAGTTTTTCAAGTTCATCCTCAAGGATTATTACCCTAAGTGATAAGGAGATGAACAGAAATAAGGCATAATAAATATTTGGCTTCACTATTCCTTCAAGTATTTAACATCCTGTTATTTTCTTCAAGAATCCAACTTAGCCAACTCACCAAAGATCCCTCACAAGTTAAAAAACCAAGATCCCTTCCTCCACATCAAGATACACTGCTCACCGGCATTCATTATAGTAATTCTTATATGTAAGATAAAATTAATAGGACAGTTTCAACTATTTCCCAAAGGCAGTAACAAATCTTTTAAGATATTTACTAGGTATTTACTACAAGCTGAACTTTCTTATAAAGCATTTGGTATGTTGCAAAATCAATGAAATTTAAGTGTTTTCAGATTTTTTCAAGGGAGTGACAGAAACAAGGCAGTATCTTAATGCACTGATTAGCTTTGAATTTTTACCAGACACTATATGATTCTATACTTAAAAGAATAACCAGGAAACACCACGCTGAACCAAGGATCTTTGGCCCCGTACGGAGTGAAGGTATGCCTCTGATTGCAGTGACTATACATCTCTGCCTTTTTTGGTTTTAATCTGGGATACAAGCTGACAACCCAAAGAACCCAAGTCTGAAGCCTGCTTCCTGTAGGCATACTCTCCTAATTCAGGTGTACACTTACTCATTGAGCAGCGCCTTGAGATGAAGCTGCAAGCTGCGTACTGCTGTCTGGAGGCTGTTCAGCTCTCTTGACTTCTGCTTTGTTCTGGCTGGCCGTTCAAAACCCGACTGATGCTGAGTTTCAAAGTACCGATAGAACTCATAGCTTCGCTTCAGCTCCTCCAGGCAGGCAGCATGTGTATGAGGTAGGCCTTGAGTCACATCAGACAAGATATGATGAGGCAGCCGTTCAGGGGAGACCAAGGGCTTGGGGGATGCATTGGCTGGGGAGAGGAGCAACACCAGTCTCCTGAAGAATTCTGAACTCTGTCCTACCCAGAGCTGAAAGAGGACCTGCAAAACAGGGTAGGGTTAGCACCTAGGAAGACAGACAGCCACCAAAGTACATGTACAGATACTCTGTGGGAAAACATTCCTCCACCAGCAACAGGAACTTTGAAAAACTCCAAAAATCCACTGAACATTTTGGAAGGGTATCCCAGAACAAGTGAGGTGCAGATCTTGTCAGCCATAGTTGACTCTTAAATCTTCAATGAACGATATTACATGCAACTATGCTCTGAAAATTGTTCAGAGCTAAAACCGCATATTCTCAGGCAGCTTCCTTATTTTCTATAATCTTCACATACCCCACAGGTCATAAAGGGCTGCCAAAATTTCAGTGACTGCAAAGATTTTTTTTCTTTATAATGCCGAGCTAACATTTCTACCATCTACTACCCCACTGTCCCATGTCCGGCCTTGAAATATGAGTCTAACTGCACTGTACTTCAACAAAAGAAAAAATAATTCTACAACAAACACCATACTACATCTGAAGAAAGCTGAGCTGTTAATTTTTTTTCTCAGCCAAAGTGAGAAGTTTCACCAATGCCACTAAAAAGGAAAAGGCTTGTAAGAAATTAATTGATTCACAGTGTTATAAATTGTATACTTGAGGTCAGTATAATTGAGGTTGTATAATTGAGGTCAGTCCTTCTGGGAGCAAGGAAACCCTCCATTTCAGTTTCTTGAGAACTTCCAATGAATGAACTGTTTTCTTAAATATAGAGAAGGCTGTTAGCTCAGTACTTCATGACAGAACAGTAGAATTTTAGATTTTTAAAATGAAAAAGGAAAGCTTATGGCACTTTGCAGTACTGACCCTCATTAAAAGGGATCAACTGTAGGTGACTATGAGGGTCTGAAATCTGTTGTCAAGCATTCCAGACTGAAGAAGACAAAGGAATTACTTGTCATGCTTTTTCCCACACCCTCCTGCCCCACCTACAGGATAGGGCTAACAATTTACTTGTTCTAAGATTTTGGATCTACAATTTTTGTTTTAATACATTTGCATCTTTGTACTCACTACTATGGACAAGTAGTATTTTTTCCCAGTGTGCAAACAATCAACAGCAAAACATTCAGAACAGTAACACAAAAATTAAAAGGCCTTTAGATAGATGTGGTCTGATATACACCAAGGGCATATAAAAGTTACTTGGATGTATTTTGTTACATATATATATAAAATTCTCAATTCACAAAAGATGGTTAGGAGAAAAATGAACACAGATTAACATTAAATTAATTTGGGTCACACATGCAAGACTTTGATTTGGCTGGATGCTAAAATAAAAAGCAAACAAATTGGCAGCAATCACCCAAGTGTCCCCAAAAGTGTGGTGCCCTGGACAGAAAGTCATGCTATAATAAGCACAAAAAAAGACCAATCCCTTCCACCAGATAAGGCAAAAGCAGTGAAAAAAGCAACACACAAAAGTAGTGGACTTCAGGAATTGATAATAATAATCCAAAACCTACCTGGAAAAATGGCACAAAAATTAGAGAACAGGAAATTCCAGATGTATTTGGAGTTGCAAATAGCTTGCTCTGTCAATGACTTCTGATGATTTTTACCAACAATTAAACTTCACCCAAAACATCCAACTGGGTTTCCTCATCTTGAATTGGTGTTTTCTCTTATGTCAAAAATTTTCACTCTCTAAATTGGTTTAGTTCAAGGACAAGGCAGACAAAAGGCACAGGCTACATTTGTCATAGCCTAGACATGGGCTTAAATGAAGATAAAAATATTAACTAAGTCTGAATACATGCCTGTATTCTCTCTGCATTTTAATACAAAGACAAGCCCTCTCACACTAAACAAACCCTACAGGGCTTGTAACCTAAGTATGTCCCAAGGTTATCAAAGTATGCCTATTTTATTATCTACATAGGAATCTGCTTAGGACCGATTTATGGTAATTTAGCTTGGTTTAGCTTCACCACACACAGCCTACATCACTATCATGTTAATATAAACTGAGATTTACTTGTTGTGAGCTTAACTGTATCCAGAAAGCAACCCAACCAGTTTAACTAAAAGAGATTTCAGTTAAATTACTGCAAATTGCAGGTAAACGAAGTCTTAGCAAGCATGGGCACCTATGACTGGTTTCTTGTGTTTAAATAGAAGTGGGTAAATAACTGGTCTTGCATGGTTGCAATTAGAACTTCAGCTAATGAAAAGGCAAGAAAAAATCCAAAAAGCTTACACCTGATGTAGCTCTTAGCTTACAACTAATTAGACCAAGCTTCAAAGCTTAGCAATCACTATTACTGGTAACATTTACTGTCAGAACAAAAGAAGTCAAGGTCTAGGAATTAAGTGAATAAAATACAAGAGTCAACCCCACAGAAACACAGAAGTCACTTAATAATGGAATTTTCCATTTAAAAAAATAACATTAAAAGGGAACTGCTTCAGCAGTAGAATGTGGAAGGCTTGCATTCAAATTAGGTCTTCCTTCCAACTGCAAATACTGACTAATGCAAATTAAAACTACCTAACAACTCAAAACAAAATAGATAAAATGGTCATTATATAGTTGTCATTCTGCTCAGTTAAATGTTTTTCAAAGATCAAAGAACCACACTGGCTCATAGGAGTGGGGGTCCAAGCTTATGATTTCTACTCCTCAGTGTAACTAAATGCAGCTATTCCCTTTGGCAATTACAACTAATTGATGTCTTCTGATGTCTCTCCTTTTATTCAAGTCAAAAGACTAGCTAAAAAAGACATAAGTACAACTCTGGAAATTATTTTATTCATCTGGGATCAAGCAGAATCACAGAGCCCAAAATCATGTTTAAGAAGAAGATTGATCAAGCTGATTATAAAAACACTGGCTTGAATTTACGTGATTTGCAGAAAAAAAATCCTCATGTTGTATTGTGCAATTTCTTTTCAACTGCACGCAAAAAGAAATCATCTAAATGCCAATTAATGTAGAAACACATGGTAGGAGACCGATTACATCTCTCCCTCAGCTGACCCTGTTACTACAGGCTAGCATGTACACGCCATGGGGCTTCATGACAACCGAGAGAGATTTTTGGCAGGAGCCTGGGTGGATGCTTATGTCCTTCTAGGAGCAGTTACCTTGAGAGCAGGCAAGCTGAAGCCATCGGTTAGATTGTGTGCCTCCTCTTCAGAGACCTGCTCTTCACTCAGTCCCAGACCCAGCTCCTTGAAGGGGACCACACAGATGTAGCTGGTCACGTTGTCACTCTCCGAGTTCAAAGGGTAGGTTTAGCTGGAGTTAAGTTGGTTAACAAAGCAACTTTTGCATTAAACGCACAGAAAAGAAAAAACCACCTACAACTAAATACAAGCAGAGAAAAAGAAACAAAACAGATTGATGAAAAATCTCTGCATCCCTTTCAAGTGAGAAAAAAGATCTTATCTTTAAATATTGTTTCCAAGAAGTAGCTCATGTCAATCTTAAACCAGAAATCAAATATTTAACAGAGGAAAGAGAACAACTGTGAAATTTTAAGTTTCAAAGGTAGCCTATGTTACAGAACAAACTCAGGACGACGTAAATTCCCCATGAGTTCTGTCTGTGGAGGGACCACTCAGAGATCTCTACAGTAACTGCTCTTTGACATTTCAGATGTACCGCAAAGAACAGGAACACCCCAATTGTCATACCATGAATTTTACTGATTACATTGCTGTAGTGCCACCATGATCTTGGCAAGGAATAGCAGTGAACTGTTATCTATCAACTCTATTCAGCACATTTAAATCCTGAGTAGGAAACTGTACATTTCCAGTCCTCAGAAATGCTCAGAAAGGAGGAAGCAAGCACAATATGACTGATAGCAGAAGACAGATAAAAATTGTTCATAGACTAGGCAGCAGAGAGCATTAATAAATAAATAAATAAATAAATAAATATTTAATAAAAAAAAATTAATTAAGAGCAAAAATAAATTAATAAAGAGCATTTATTTTAAAATAGCAATAATTTTAGGCCAACATCATGCTGGGGAAGGGGGAGGAAGAACAGGTCATGATTTATGTGCATTTTGGATATAGTTATCCAGCCACAAAATAATGAAATTTGCTTTAAAAGAGAAACTTAAAACTTAAGCCCATTTGTTCCAAAGAAATCTATCTAAATATTTGTAAAGCATTCAGTAAAATAAGGCCTTCATTTAAACAATTTTTCTTCTAATTAATATTTTAATTTACAAACTGAATGCTCTCATCTCTTGGGGCACGTAAAGCTGATTAGAAGCAGTTGTCTCTTGTCCAACTAATATGTTTTCTGAGGAAGCTACAAGTTCCACCCGCTTTCACTCCCAAATTTTCCGCATGCTGAATTCTCATAGGATTGAACTTGTAGAAGTTATTTATTCAAGAACATTTTTTCCACTTGAGTAGAAGAACATTGCATAAAAAATTCTATTCTGTGTCCCAGGAAACAGCAATAGTAAGTGTCCAGGCTCTAAACAAAGAAACACACCCATTTCTTCCCAATTTCTCCCCAAAGTCCAAGAAGAAAGAAGCCTAATAAGTGTTCAGACAAAAACCTGCAATGTAAATTAATTAGGAACAGGACATTATTAGTGCCACCAGCAGCTGCCTCAAGTATACGGTGTCTATTCTAAACTGACAACATGCCCAGCAGATGGAGCACATGGAATAAGGATGGAAACTCCATCAGCGATTGAAAAGTCAGGGCAAAACCCTTCAGGACCAGTCATCTCAGAGACTAATTATAGTCCCTGATAATCTTTTCCTGCAATAAGACATTTCCAACAGTAGGACCATCATAAAAAGCAGTTTGGGCACATGAATTTCTAAGTTGTGCTAAAAAAAATATAAATTTTCAGGGAACCTCCCAAACATGTGGTTTGACCAAAGAAGCCACATTGATGTTATGTCTTGGCAAGGGATTCCCAATGGACTCTTGCACCTCATGCCTTGCCCTCCTCTATGTAGCCCTCCCACTCCCATTTTTATGTGGTAGATGAATGCAGAGAACTGATCCCATGCCCCCATCAGCTTCCTAAGGACTAAACCCTCAGAAAACTTAAATGCATACACACGAACATACGCACAACCAACCTTCATGCACTTTGCTCCAAAATGCACGGAGTGCCACTGTTCTCTATAAAAGCCAAAATACAGTATCTAACCTTATGTTACTTAAATTTTTCTATTTCTTTGTGAAAATATTCCATTCATCTGTTTAACTTACATTCCTTATCAGCTTGGGTGAAGGCTACTTAATAATAAACTGTCAAAACCAGCATTCAGTACAGTGAACGTCTAACCTCTGCCAGGAAGCTGATCTTATTTACCTAAAGAAAAGCAAGAACACTAACGTACCCCTATGTGTAACAGTTTAATATTCATACCTGGCTCTTCAAAAGCACATTCCCACCTAAAGATCTAACAGGAAGGCCTCATAGTATCTGTGAGAAATTCAAGCTACTCCAAGTTATAAGTCTGTCCTATGAACTTGCTCACACTCTTAAGAAATTACTACTTCCTTATTCTTCAAAGAGAAAATTGCCCTACAGAATGATCAGCTATCAGTGGAACTAAGAGCTGATCTTTAGTGTATTTGCTGGGAAGATTTACTTTTTGTTGCATGTGAGACTAGGAGGTGTCTTGTGTATTACATTCTTATTGGAAATTGTTCCAAGCAAAAATAATTCAGTTTTTCACTTGCCTAAATAGACATACGTCTCCTCTGCAATAAAAATGCAAAGCAACATCCAGTAAAACAAAATTTAAAATAAAAAAATTTAAAATAAACCCTTTGGGTGTTTTTAATGTAATTTTGTAATATTAATCCAAATTTTAAATATTTGGAATGTTTCTTTAATATCTTTTTCTCTAATGAAAGCATTTTATTTTGCTTTTGCCAGTGCAAGTCACTAAGAGTGATTCATATCTCTCACAACACTCAGAAAAAGTGAATTTCAAATAGCATTCATTAATTCCTGCTCAAATAACCTAGAGGAGTTAAAGTTGAGAATATATTCTGATTTTGTGCAAAGCAGAAGTTACTAAAAAGAACTGTAAAAGTCAGAACGGGGATAATACACAGTGAAGACGTTGTTTCCTAGATAGTACAGTAAGTACAACACAGAAAACCCCTTGAAATGCTAATGCCATTAAAGAAAGTATACAATGCACCAAGGAAATACAGATGACGTTTCACAAAATGGAATCTTGACAAAATGTTCTGCTTTGATTCAGAGAAGAAACTCGTTGCTCTTAAATGTGCCTTTTAGCTAATAAATGCAATCAGAGTTTCAGCCAGCTTGTGCGAAACAGGAGATCAACTTATCTTTGAACACGGGGATGTCAAGTGAAGGCATTTTGGTGGAAGGAAAAAGATGGCTAAGAGGAATTATAAAACAAAATCCTGAAGGATTCTGAAACACATTATCAGTACTTACACCAAAGACACGGGTTGGTAGTAACTAGGACAGTTTTTAGTGCGCAGAGTCTTATCTCACACTGCGCAGTACACAAAAAAACCCCAAAATTATAAGAATGTTCCAAACCAAGCATAAGCCTCAATTTACTATGCTCCCTTTTCTTTGCCTTGTTTAGGTATGTAATTAGATATTCTATGTTTCTAGGTATACTAGCTCTAAACATTTGAGCAATTACAGGTAGGTCACATGGAGTATTTGAACTCGGGGTTCTACAAAAAGGATATTTTTTCAGCATGTATAGAGTAGCCAGTCTTGAAGCTCGGATGTTGGCTCTGACGGATCGATAAACGGCTTTCCGGAGACCAATCAGATGCTGGCTAGGATGCTGTCCAGCTTTATTAAATGGGCAAGCAGCACTGACCCTGTCAAGCAAACTTGAAAAGTAAAATGTGATACAACTGTACAGATGTCCTAAAGTATTTTTAAAAGACAGTACATCAGTTTTCTTATTCCATTACTTAGAAAACTTTTTCAAACCACTCAGTAACTATGAAAGAGAAGAGAAGAGAGAAGAGAGAAGAGAGAAGAGAAGAGAAGAGAAGAGAAGAGAAGAGAAGAGAAGAGAAGAGAAGAGAAGAGAAGAGAAAAAAGAAAAGAAAAGAAAAGAAAAGAAAAGAAAAGAAAAGAAAAGAAAAGAAAAGAAAAGAAAAGAAAAGAAAAGAAAAGAAAAGAAAAGAAAAGAAAAGAAAAGAAAAGAAAAGAAAAGAAAAGAAAAGAAAAGAAAAGAAAAGAAAAGAAAAGAAAAGAAAAGAAAAGAAAAGAAAAGAAAAGAAAAGAAAAGAAAAGAAAAGAAAAGAAAAGAAAAGAAAAGAAGAAATCATTTCAATAATAGATTTAATCAAAATTTCAGATCAGCAGGCAGGATTCCTCATTAGAAGCCTGACTCTATTCTCATCCGAGCCATGGCAAAACTGAAGATATTTGTGTCCTCCAGTTTTCCAAAATTATATACTAAAGGTAGACAGGCTGTAACATTGTCTCTGATACTAAACTATCACAAGCCCACTGGTAAGCTTTGGAAGTTTTAACACATGGATATTTAACATATACCTCTTTATATGCAAATTTGTTCTTTAAAATAATTTTGCAGAAAAAAATGTGCTGCTACATATTGTGGTGTGCATGAAAACCAATATTGTTTCAACCTTCTCCATGCAGAATCTTGTCTAGGCCAAAAGAAATATTGAGTGGTGACATAGATTTTATCATCATGCAATGAATGACACTGTTATTTGTGGGAGTCTGACAGGTAGACACATGAAATGTATGCAACTATACAAGCATATTTGAAAATACATTAGGTGAATATACCATTTGAAAGAAACTGTGCCATTTGACTATTAGAATATACTTCAGAATAGCTTTAGAATCATAAGAAATTGACCCATCTGGAAAGAACCTGAGTTGTGAACTGGATGAAAGCTAAATATGTCTCCATAACATTAAGCTGTAGAAAAGGAAACAAAAGATTAATATCCAGTTATGTCTATTTATATACAGTCTGATGCCAAACCTATGACAAAGACACTGGAAATAGCTTAAGTTCACTCTACTTGCTGGACTGTTTTTACTAGAATCAACTCAGGAATAGACATAGTGTGGACAACAGGACGACGAATTGTGCTGAATTGTTTGGGGACTGGAATCCTGCTTCTGCTCCTACCTTTCCCAGGGTATGTTGAGGAGCTGATTTTGTGTCCATGGTCACTCAAAAGGGAAGAGCTTAGGGTACCTGGCAAGGCTGAGGTGGGTTGCTGCATTGGTGACTCTCTCTCTAGCTCAGACAAGTAAAGAGCCAGCTAAGCCAGCAGACCTGACCCTGCTGGAAAAATGTTGGTCCTCCTGCATACGCTCAGCTGGACCATGCTGTACATTGACTGTGAGGGAACAGCTTATGGCCTTCGCTGTCAAACGTGAAGAGCAACGCAGCTCACCCAGGGAGCAAGGCTGGACCCATATCGGTATGTTAAATATGAATAACAAGGAGTTTCATGCCAAATACTGCAGTATACTGAAAACCCTAGCTTAAATACCGTATTCAAATATCTGCACACCATATTAAGTTATGAGTGACATTAAAATTGTTTATATAACATGTCATAAAGTACTTGAAAGTCTGAATAAAATAAAACCAAACTGTATTAATTTCAGTTTCTAAATGTAAATTTAAAACGCTACTCTTGCCATAAATTTCACTAGGGAACACAGCATGTAATGTAGCACATGCCAATCTCTTAACATTCCCCGAGCTTTTGAAGGTAACAACTGGCAGTATTTATGCATAAACTGTCACATCAGTTTGTAGACTCAAGCCTTGGGTGAACTGTCAGAAGGAGGCTCAAAGAAAAGGAGCAAAATTCTTCTACTGTAAAAAAGAGAAAAAGATCAGTGTTCTGCTACAGCTATGTAAGCACTTCCAGCTCCTATACAGAACACACACAGAGCATGTCCTGCCTGTATTCAGCAAAACAATTTGCTTCCCTCCAGGGAAGGCTTGTTTCAGTACTTTTATAAAATAATTCTTCTTTATTACAGGAATCTTAAATTAGTATAACTTACTATAAATGTCTGTGCCAGACATATCCTGAACTTCCTAATGTCCCATTTATCTTCTATATATTTTAATTGGACTTACAAAATGTTATCAGCTTTGCATATCAGCCACAAATAGCAAGAAGAAAAAAAAAGTTATGGGTGAATTTCCTCTCTCCTACTGCTTCAAATACATTTTATTTGTAAAGAACAGTGACTTATTTCTCCATTAATCTCACAAGCCAAATTAAAAGCTCTCAACTTTTAACAAACTTGCATAGACACATTAATAAAAACCTGTTACTGCACTCCAACATGCAAGCAGTTCTATAACGATGCTATATATACCAATAAGTGCTTGTAGAATTTGACTCTAGTTTAAATACAGTAGAAAGGGAGTGTTTTGGAGAAAAGCTAATTATTTCAGTGACAGCCCAAGATGTAACTACTTGCTGCTTATTGCTGCAGCCTTTCATTATGTATTCCTCCATTTTTCATTTTATAATGTGCAAGACAATGGACATACTTTCACTACCCAGCAGAAATTCCAGGCTGCAACCCGTGATCAGGCTTCATTTGTCTACTTGCTAATGAAGCAATTAGACAGAAACACTGTCATTCTGCCTGAGCAGAGCACTGCCCTACCTTGACTATGCAATTTCTGCAATCCAAACTACTCTGGTGGGGTCTCAGCCACCTCTGCATCACTGAGCTTGTACCACACAGACAAACCTGAAATGCCAACAGCTGTGTCAAACACTCCTGAAGGCCATTTTGAAATCAGACTATCCAGTTGCCTTTGAGAGCAGCTAAAATATAAGAGGCCTGACAGGGTTCTTAGTTCCTTCTCCAAGTGGCTGCTGTGGCTTTTTTTTTTTCTGGGTGGGAGGGGAATGAAGACAAAATGATGCTTGAATTGGTTAAGCATGCAGCAGTCACTACCACACAGTAGGAAAACAGTGAACCAGTGGACAGCTGACCAAAACCTCATCAAGAATGCTTTAACATTTACACAGAAAGTCAAATATCAATTAACAAGGGGCAAATACAGTAGAATAAAGCAAAGCCATAGATATTTCAAAGCATATGTAAATTAGCCTACGAGAATGTAGCAATGGATGGTGCGATGGGGAGAAAAAACGGGTGGAACACAAGGAGCTTCAGGCCAAAGCTGAAGACCTGGGCTTGCCATATCAGAGTTTAGCTAAGTACAGCTAGTCAGAATCTGAATTCAGCATCATTTAAATGTCAGCTTCAGTGTCCTTCTGTTCACAACATGGTTAGCGCACAGTCCAAACTACGCTGAGCTAGCAGTGCATGAAAACAGCAGCATACATATCATTGAACAGGATACTGTGCTACCTGGTTGAAATCCTGTTCCTTCAAGGATGTAAAATGACACAAGAAGACACTTGTTAACTTTTCAGATGCAACCATTTCTATTGCCATGTGACTCTTCCTGAACAAGCATTAACATTCTGACAACATTACTACACAAGGACATACTAAACTTTGTTCTGCTAAGGTTTATTGTAGCAAAATTCTGGAAGAGAAGAGATGTAGCTTGCTTTTTGGATCATACGTGAAGCACCATCTCAAGCAAAGAATATCACGGTCCCCGGTGCAGCAGCACCTCCTGGACCTGTGGATGCAGGAAAGGACATTCTGGAGTCAGAACTTCCTTCAGGCTAACCCAAACCACAACCTGTAAAGCACTGACTTCGTCATACTGGACAATTGTTCCAATGAGGATGCTGGCACAGTCAGACTTCTCCCACTCCATCCATACTGCAAAGTCTTTTGAAAAGCTTGCCAAAGTTTTAAGTAAGGAGGCTACTTAGATCAAGCATCAGTGTAAAGTTCAGTCTGTTTTTTGTTAATCTGTTATCTAAGACATGTAGTAAAAGAACAAGACACCAGCAATTTAGACATTGACCACAAGTTCATTCGCTTAAACTTAGGAAAAAATCCAAATATTTTTCTCATCTGTAATTTGGACAAGCCCTAACAATAATTTCTTTTAAGAACCCATTTGCAAAGATAAGACTGCCTGTTGCTTAAGTATATGCTTCTTCAGCAAAAACCAAAACCAAACCAAAACACATAACTAAGCAGACTGAAGACAGGCATACGTGTTCCAAAGGGAGAATAAAACATTTCTTCAACGAAGCATACTGAAGGTATCTCAAGCTAGAAAATGAATTAAAAATGTTAAGTCTACATTTTCAAGCTTGCATGCAAAAACATGTGCCTGAGTAAAGAATAGTTGGTCTCGCAAAAACAAAAATTTGCACACAAGGGAATTTTTAATTGTTTTTAAAAAGAAGTCAAATGGATTTTAGCTGTTGGCGTTTCCCACCTCCTTTAACCTTAGGTCTACCTGACACAGGCACATAGGTAACCACAGCTTGTCACAAGGGAAAAGCATGTAGGGCAATGAGAGCGCACCGAAGTGGGCCTGTTCACTTTGGGATCATTGCATACACTGAAGATCTTCTGATATCTTTCACATAGCAAATAAGCAAAACTTACCAGATAGCTACAAGAGCTAAATAACCAGGAACACTTTCACATCCCTTAAGTGGATGAGAGGCAAATTCAGCAGTAAATAATTTAAGAATCTAAACATCTGAACACTTGTATGCAAGAAAAAAAGAGTATTGTAAACTTTATTTGAGGTGGGAAATGACCTCTAACGGCCTCTGCTGATTGCTGTGTTCTCAGTACTTCAGACTGTTATTTGTTAAATTAAAATAGAATAGTTTTCATGTCATCTTGTTTTCTGAAACATTCAGATATTCATTTCTAAAATGATTACTTGCAGGTCAGTTTACTTATGTAGATTGGGTAGTATAAGATATGAAAACCCCTCAAACAAACAACCCTCAGAATGAGTCCCCAAAATAGTTAACTAAATTGGTTCAAGCTCCATTTCTTCATGTATTTCACTGCTAGCAGAGCAGGAGATTTCAAATGCATGTGAGTTTTGTGAGACAGTTCTCCTTCAAGATGAAGCAGGGTTTTAACACTGAGTTGTTAAAATTCATACTTTAGTCTGAATGGTAATGATACTATTTTATGTAAATGAAAAAGCTTTTAAGTATTCCACTTGTTATGGGAGACAGCATAACAAGACAGTTCTAGAAGACATCTGGCTTGAATGGATCTGTGTGTTAGAGTGAAATATAGACTCACAGGGTAAATCCTCTGGAAATTACTTCAGTCTCTTGAATGAGTCGCAGAGCTTTCCTCACAAGATTAGTAAAAGCTCGGCTATTTGCCACTGTTTCTTCCAGCTGGACACAGTATTTTCGCAGGGACATTTGCAGCTTGGCTGTCCTCCACGTGCCCCACAGTCGGAAGACTGCATAGACAAGCAGAACCAGTCCCCACGGCAGCCATGATGACTCCTTCCACCACGAAGGAAGCATAAGCAGTGCACTTACAAAGGCAAGAAAAAATGAGACATCCCTGCAAACAGAAAAAGTACCATCAACCACAGATTCTTGAGGTCAAACAAGTGGGAAAATCATGAAGTTTTTGAGATTATGGCATCTTATTACAGGGCTTTTATGTAGGTCCTGATGGGAGTTGTAAACACTGAAAACTGCTCCTAGTGGCAGATTTAGATGTGTAAGTACATTACAGTACTTGGTCAGTATACTCTAAGGAAACATTTCTCCACTTTTTTTTTAGGCCATGAGTAGAAGAATAATGTACCACTTTGAGAGGTCAGTTTATCTTACATGCATGACTTTGTTTTTTTTAAAAATTAAAAGAAAATAGAAAAAGGAAAAAAAAAAAAAACCTGACTACTCAGCATTATAAGCCAGGGTGGGTTGGAACTGGAATATCTGTACTTCCAGGTTCAAGACTACAGTAGGGAAGGGCATGTTTCTTTTGGTAACAAAACTCTCAAGTAATGCCAGCTTTATTTTTTCCAGAGTCTGACTCATTTAACTTGGACACCAACACACCACTAGATTTTAACACATTTTTATAAAGGTGCCTTGAATAATCACTTAAAACAAATTTGGCAGCTTTCAAAAATCCTTAAAGAAAAGAGGTATTAGTATCTCAGTTCAGTTATTTCTCAAGGACATTTTAAAAACTTCATAAAGCTCTTATTTTCACCTAGAAAAATTCAACAAAAATAAGTGCTAGAAAATACACTGTATTTCATATATATTATTATAGCTGCAGTTCTGTAAAATTATGAGTCTTCACAGAGATGGATGGGATATGGGCTTTAAGGTGCATAACAACTTTACTTTTTCAGATTATTTGGAAAGAAAAATATTAACTTTCTTCACCCTTTAAACCTGCATATCCTGTATTTAGTTTTGGAAGAATCTACAAGGAATGTTTCCCATCTCTAAAATAAGACACGATCTCTGGGTTTCTATTTTCTGGATAGTCTTGTGGCCATGTATCAACAAGCTTTTCAGGTCTTAACTCTTTAGGGCTACTGATAAGTTTCAGTAACAGTCCAGGATTAAAATACTCCAGATATGCAATTACTTTTAAAAAGGACAGACACACACTCTGTTAACTTCTGCATACACAAGGTAATCATATGACATACATATTTACAAACGTAATCCTATTACTTTCATGAATCTTCCCTTTTCTGATCACCACCTTCTTATTAACTACCTTCTACACATCGTAACACTGTTCTATCCTACCTCGAATTTCTCCATTGTGGCCAAACGACCCCAGCTCTCTCTAATGCCTCTGGAAGATTATTTCTTTTAAGCTCATGATTATTCTTGTTTTGCTGTGGACTGTCTATAAATTACCTACGCCTCCTCAAGTGTGGATAAAATCAGACACTGTCGTCTAACAGAAGGCTTAAGGAAACAGATGTATGAGTAACCTCCCATGTCCTGATAACACAGACACCAGGATGAGATTTGCCATTTTTTTTAACATTTGCCAATGCATTCAATTTATGCTCTGCAATGATGTGCAGACCCTTTTCTGAAGTAGTACTGCCTACCCAATTATTCACCACTTTGTGTTTGTTAATCTGATTCTTCTTTCCCACGTGTAGCATTAGATTTTCACCTTCATTGATTTTTCTCCTGATCTCAATATATTTCTCCAAGCCAGGAGAAATTTCTCTAGGAGCAGGACAAACCACTGGAAAAACGTGATTCAAAAGTTCTCGTTTGACAGAGAACGTCAATAACAACATATTACAACTTAAACACTTGGGCTCTTTTAACCTGCTGTGGCTTTACAATAATTTTATCTGTGTTCCAAACGTGTATGAAAACATGGCATTGGGCTGTGTTATGAAATGTTTCTATCTACTGATTCCTGTCCATTTCTGGCAGGTCATTCTGTCAGAACACCCATTGTCCTTGTTATTTTTCAAACACAGGTGGCAGCTGTTCAGACACTCCTGCAGCTAGCTCCTTCAACATTCTAAGGCGAATTTCACCAGCTTCTGCTGATTTGAATGCATTTTATTTAAATATTCTTTAGTCTGTCCTTCTGCTATTCTGCATCTGAAAATTAATTGCACACGTATTTTATGAAGACCACAGGAAAAAAAAAAAAACACTTTCAATTCAGTCTTCACAGTCATGTCTCATTTATCGAAATCACCACTGTATAGCTTTTAGAAATTAATTAATTGACCATGTTAGTTCCCCCATGTAGCACATACTATGGTTTGGAGATAACCATTCATGTTCATGTAGCTCTCAGATTAAAACTCAATCTTTCAATAAAACACTCAAGGGAAAAAAACAGGCTTATACGAAAATCTGGGGACTACTGGACCAGAGTCCCAGACCTGAGTAAAAAAGTAGTTACTTCATTGCTGCATTTTATATAAAGAACACACAATACATTTTTTGCTTGGTTTTCAGTGAATATAGTAGTAGATATTCTGTACAATACCAAATATTAGGAGTTGCTAGGGAGCGTAGCGTTGGAAGCTGTCTGTTTTCCTGTTGCTTACACTGCCCTGCAGACAGGATACTGGGGTCAAGGAACTCAATCAGTTCCACATCCTCCTGCAGCAGAACTTCCTGTTGCAGGATGGTACGGAGCGTGTCAAATCGAAATCCAACATCCTTACCACAAACGGGCAGGAGAAAAAACAAGTATTAGTAAAGAATATACAAATTCTAAAAATAAAGCTAGCAGATCAAGGAAAACACCCAGACACTCTACACTTTACTGACAACAATCTGTCCCAAATACTACAGGAATGTTTAGAATATATCACAAGTAGCTACTTCGCTTCTATTAAACTTGCTTGACTTTAAAAACTGACATGCTCCCTAACAGTTTAGACTTGCAGGATGCATCTCACTGACTTTTTGATCTGACCTAGATAGCAACAACACCTGGAAACATGCCACAGATTGTGCCAATACATTTGCCTAAGAATTGGAGAGTTACTGTATCTATTAGAATATCATTAACAAAACAGCAAATTTCTTTTTTTTTTTTAATGTCATGGCATAATTTATCTCATTAAGGAACAAAAATTAGAAAGAGAGGTATTACAAATAAGTCAACAAAAAGTCACCTGTGGACACTTAATAACTGTAGGGCCAATGGACTGGACTGAAGCCCTGAGCTAAGGCTGTGAAGTCCCCTCCTGCAGGATTCTGTGCCTTTCCCAAAGGAACTCAATCCAAACATGAAATAGTATGGGACTCTGAAGACCTCACACTTGCTAAACTCCAGGCAAATTTCAGGGAGTTACAAATTTGTGGATTTGATGCCATGATAATAATTCCTACTACTACAGCTCTGCAAGACAAATACAGAGCTCTTGCAGACAAATATATCCATCAGAGAAGCCCCCTGAACAGGTGTTAATTTGCACACTGTACCAAACTTTAATTACAAAACACTTCAAGTTAAGAATGTCATAACAAAACCCAACAAACACTGAATACGTGCATCTTTGCAATTAGCCAGATTACAGGAGGCAGAGTATTTCTGAAAACCCTCTAACAGAAGCTAGCTGGTAAGAGTGTAAGTATGACATTTCACAGTACAAAATCTGTTTAGTTGTCTTATTGATAGAATGAGATTCTTTACAGAACCATAAGATAGCTAGTCAAAAGTTTAATTGCATACATTGATGCCACTTGAAGTAGCTTGCATTCTACTTTTAATGGAAAACATTTGTTCCAGAACTGTGTGCAAGAGGAAACTCTGCCCTCCTCCAATACATCCTGTGTCATTTCAGTAACCTACTGTGGCATGAAGCAGGAGAAACATGTTTTCCCTGTTCTTCGGTTGTGTCCTCATCTTAAGAAAGTAAGCTAAAAAAAGCTGTTAAGATAATACCTTTGATTCATACAGGAAGATGAAGGGAAAAAAAGACAACAAAAGATCACTAATGAGATGCTTCAGAGGAAATTTTGTCCTCTTGAGATAAAGCAGAAGAGAGACCAATTTGACTTGGCATAACTCTCTAAGAAATGCAAACCTCTAACTTTTCACGTTGCTCAACACTTTTTGAAAGCTACATTTGAAGACATCATTCCTACATCATAGTAGAAAAAAATAAATCTGAATTCTAACTTTCAGATTCTGGAACAGTCTGACTGATGTGACATTTGCAAGCCAGACTTGGAACCTGAAGCAGCTGAGGTGCAAGTTAAAGCAGGTCTCAGACAATCCCAGGCTAGAGATTGAGCTGGCTAGAAAGTGGTGCTACAGAGAATAAGTGTAAAGGCAGCATAAAACTATTTTTAACAACCTGGGGTAGAACTATCATCCTTCAGGTCTACCCCACAGAGGCTAAATTGGATCCTAAAAGTTCCTGGAGGCTCTCAGAGTACGAGAATACGAGTTCTGGTGAGGCACATGAACACCCAACCTGCTTCTGAATTAATGAGGGAGGGCACACAGGTATGGAGAACTGTTCTTGCCTCTTCCTACAGACAGTTACATGGCTGTCACCTGCTCTTAATGCCCAACTGCATTCTGAGGCCTTATAAGGGAGGTGCCTTAGTTTGCTTCACTTTCTGCAAATGCAGAAGCACTGTGGAGAGCAGTGCAGAAAAAAATAGGCCAGGCTGGGTCCGGGGGTAGTACAGCTGCACCACAGTGCTGCAGACCCTGAGCTAAGAAGGTGAAAGAGTGGGTGAAGCAACTCTGAAATGAAGCTCTACAGCCTTCTGTCTTGAGCTGTCTGCCATGCGCTAGAGCGACTGATGGACCTTCTCAGTCAGTGTCTCCACACTGCCTTCTACCACAGGGGGTAGCACACTGCTGGTTAACTCCTTTCAGCTTTCAAGAGTTTCTTTAATTTTTCACACATTTTATTTTAATTTCTCTTCCACATTTCAAATATCTTCAACCTGGCTGCTGATACAGTTCCTGTTCCTGTGTGCCAAATTTGCCTGGCACAGTAACTCTGAAAACCCAAACCAGTATTATCTGAAGAATAAGTAAAACTCTTAGAGCCAAAACCAACAATACAGACTAAAGATGGTGCTCAGATGTTGTGGTACAGAGGAGAGGAAGACTTGTGGATTAGGAAAGGAAATGAAAAAAACCCAAGTGATCACTTACCAGTCGGTGAAGTATGTCATCATTTTTCTTATACTGTGGAAAAGGAAACCAGCTTCTAAAGAACTCAACTAGTTTTGACAGGATGCCTTGCTGAAGGGAATAGAAATTACCCCAATTAAAAAAAAAAAAAAAACCAAAGTCAAAATCAAATAAATAACAACAGACAATTCCTTTATTTCTGCATTTGGTTTTCTTGTTAACTCAGACCCAAGCACCTGTAAGGAAGTTTTGCTTACTGTGTCTGGCCTAACTTCAGAGTGCGCTAAGGGAACATCTGCTTCCCGTCACTTTGCCTGTACACAAGAACATGAAATAAAGCTTTCAGTAACCCCACCTATTTGGAGCATAATGGATTGTTATGTTGTACTGTTAAAAATAACTACAGCTAGAATTGGTTTGATCTCAAGCTGGCAGCTACTGCATCGATATGAAAGACTCTCTTTCCTCGAGGATAAAAAAAGCAGTGAAGTTCAGTGCCTGACAGGGACTGAAGAAAAGTAAAATACCAGGAGAAGAACAACCTCTGTAGTTTGACAACAAGGCTCTGGAGAAGTTGTGAGCAGACAGGGAAGAATGACTGTTAAGAAGAGGAACTGTCCCAGAAACAACCCGTCCCAAGCAGCGTGTGCTATCAGGTACTTTGTCTCCATGTTGCTTCCCATGCACCCTAAATCCATACTTTTATCTGAGCTATAAACAGAATTTCCAACACTACTAATTAGAGGGACTCCCTCTTGGTCATCACACATTTTACTCATGTATCTTCCTACAATATGATGCATGAAAAATTACAATTAAGAAGATGCATAATTTTGTTTCACTATGCAGCCATTCTATTAAAAAAAATGGAGTTTTTAAAACACACTGTATATCTGCTTTCCTCAGACTGAGCAGACAGGAAATATTTTAAAAAATATTTACTTACACATATTTCATGAATTCTGAGGCCCTACATCTTCATCTTCAGACTGCTGACATGTAATACAACCAAATGAGATGTATGCCAAAAAAAGGTATTTGTGCAACATTTAACATTTTGTGGCATACTATTTAAAAATAAAAAAACCCCAACAAACAAACAGATTATAATAGCTTAATGCATAACGGCTGTCTGCACTAAATCAGCTTCTATTTCTCCCTTGGTTTGTATTTTTTTATTTTCTTTTTTTTTCCCCCAACTTTTTCCCAGGTGGGAAATAGAAGAGTAAAACCGAGTAACAGGAGTTGGAGGTTTGTGGTGAGCCCTGTGATCAGCCTGACAGCCCTCTGAAAGGCAGTGTGACACTAGGTCTGATGCAGCAAGCCAGGGCAGAACGGCTTTGAGCAACATCAGAAATTGTCACTCTAAAGCCCTTGTGCTTCGACGATTTTTGAAATAACTTACTTTGTGTCCATTTAGGAAACCTAACAATTTTTTTTTTTTCTGTATGTCTCATCTTCATGTGTGCTGTTAGAATTGTGGGCCTATCCCAAAAGGAAATGTTTATAGGTCAGTGGAGTGACAAACCAACAATACGGGTTTCATAACAATAGCTCTTCCCGATACACAGATATCATCGTGGCTTATGAGGAGGAGCTATCCCAGCAATCCACCCTTCTTAGACTATGGATAAATCCAAGTGGTTGTATTTTGATGTTGCTCAAGGGCACTGACATAAATTGGAAGAGAAGTGTCACAAACTGCAGCACTAGATCATCTTCCATGTGTCTTGTAAAGTAGTGCAAAATAAAACAGAATTTTCCGATTACAATTTGTTGAAAATTGAGATTAAATAAACAAAGGTCCGTGCTCTGTATTTGAGTTGCAGACAGATCCTTCACTCAGAAGTCCTTTTCCATGTACTTTGAAAGCAGAGTACAGAAAGAATTGACCACTTACTACTTAAAATGATGTCTTTTGGAGCCTACCATTTTCAACTGCTTGGTGTTCGTAATTCTTTGGGTTTTTATCACAAACATTTAAACGTACACCAAGGATAATTTTAAACTGCTACCAGCTGACTAAACTAGCCTGTGGAATTACTGAAAAAAAAAAAGTCCCATACTAGTGTGCTACATAAATAATCTTTTGGTTTATTTTCTGTGTTTTAGTTTAAAAATAAAAATCTGAGCTTGCATAAACACTCAACAGGCATGTCAGTGCTTGAAAACACAAAACAAGACAACCCACTGCCTTGGGTTGTGACCAAATAGAGTATGGTAACACATTAAATTATTCAGATCCTTGGAATTGTGTCTCTCAGCTTGCATTCCCATTGGGAGTGTTACTGACAAGTAAAACAACTTTCATCAACACACAAGTTAGGTCATGTTGCCAATGCTTCTAGAGTATTCTTCTTAGAACTTTAGAATACCATTCATTCAAACTCTCTAAGCTGGATAACAAAGATGTATAACTCCTAACATTTTTTTTTTAAAAAAAAGCACAGAACATGTACATTTTAGGTGCATTTGAGTCTAAAATAAAATTCAAAGGACTATTTTTCTTTTGTACAAGATGAACTCGAAAAGGCAAACAAGTATCTAAAATAACATCATTCATGTTGGCACCTTTCAATTCTGTGCACTTACATATTAAATACCTTCCAGCTACCCAGGGCTAACATTAAGTGGGTGGAAGCCCCAGATAAATCCCTCTGCCTTCCCACATCAGGTTACCTATACAGCTACTGAAGGCCAGCCGCAACACAATCCTCAGTAGCTGCCTCCAGCACTAGCCCTCTTCCAGAGATGAAATATTATCACATCTAAGATAGGACAAGATGTGACAGTATAATCAATTTAACCATGCAGATACGCTCAATAGTCTAGAAAAACGACTGAGAAAGGAAAAATGTAAATAGCAAGAAATCCACTCCTTAAAGGTCAGACAGAATTGCCCAAATAGGATTTAATTCCAGAAAACAGGTCTAGGAGCACTTGCCAACAGTGCTTTGGAGTATTGTGTGGTCATGAGACCAGAACTTCAGCTGGAACTTTCTCCAGAGATTGTTACAGCCAGGAACACTGCACCTGTAATTACTGTGCTAAATCACAGCTCTATATCCCCTCAGATGGGAGCTTGGCATTGCATTAGCACTCACAACATAACCTTGAAGCACTTCTACAGCTTTTCAGCTCAGTGTTCATTAAGACCATGTTCTGATTAAAAAAAAAACCAACAACACCCAAAACATAGATAGAACTATTTAAGATGTGCTTCAAATTCAACTGATGCCTCTGCATTTCACAAAGTCTGAACCATATGCTCTGCTTGGCACAACAGCAAAATACAGCAGCAACGTTTGTATCAAGTCACTAGGAACTTTCTTCCCAGATTTTTCCATCCCTGAAGATCCCAAACTAGATCTCTACCTTGCCAAAATCTTGCTACATGTCACCAGATTGTAAATGCACAGGCTTCCTACTCCACTGAATAAAAGAGGAGTAAAGCTGATGTGGTGGAAGGGGGTTGGAATCAGAAGATCTTTAAAGTCTCTTCCAACCCAAACCATTCCATGATTCTATGAATGTCAGCTCAAACACAAAGCAATACTGCAGTTTTTTTATTTTTATTTTACTGAAGTGTTTAAGACATTTGTACACTTGCTTTTCAGAACAGAAGGAAAAGAATACACACATGCTAGGCATCATTTGGCATGGAACGTCACCTACTACCTGTGACTGTATTTTGCATTGCACTAAGATCATTTTATATGAGGACTGTGAATAGGTACATATTCAGAACTCAGAAAACATTTGTTTCCCAGACATTTTATAATTTCAGTAGGCTAGGTCAGCGAAGGCTGAGACAAGGGAAGTGGTAATGGTCTCATGCAAAAATGAGGAAATGATTGTCTGGGGATGTAAATTATTTGCCTGTATGTCATACAAAAGTTGTAGTAAATCCAATCCACTTCTTTAAATGTATGGCCAGCTGCCTCTCCCTCATTCTCTCTCCTTTTGAGACACCCTACCAAAATGAGACACAGAAATCACATGACATAAACAGACTTTCTGACATCAGATTACAAAAGAGAAATGTTAATGTTCCCAAACAGATATTGAAACATCAGCAGGAGGAACCTATGACATTTTATCACTAGAATTTACACACTGGTTTCTTATTTCCACTACATATCCTTGTCTAGACAAAGATGAGACAACGTGAATGTCATCCCAGTATTTGTAAGAAATGGACAACCCATTTTCACACACCCACTCCCTCCAAGCTGCAAGGCAAACCAGGATTAATTACTTCTACTTCTGCCACAATACTGGAGAACTTGCTCCTAACACAATAAAATTAAGTGTAAAATGCTTGAGGGAAAGGGACAGGAAAAACCAGAATACTTGATGTTTTTAAAAGCAGTATATCTTAATAGTTTTGAGGTTCTTATCCAGACAGCACTTTCGTATTAAAGTTTGTGGAAATAATATACATGAACACGGCATTATAGTCAGTGCTTTACTGACTTCCACAGAAGTAAGTATGCAAAATAATACAGCTAACAAGTGATAGTCTATGCATTACTCCATAGTAATGAGCAGATAATCGTCCAGTGAAATATGTTACCCTAATTTTCAATTAACAGTGGTTTAATTAAAGTCTTCCTGCACTAAGCCAGAATAGTAATTCCACGTAAATGTACCACAAAAGTGCAAAGCTTTAAAAGGAAAATATATTTTCAAAATATATGTTCAATTAAATTCAGCCTTGCCTTTTGGCCACTGACAGAAGCAATCATTATTACAAATGCAATAGCTACCCACATCAACAGTAAGTAGAAATCAATTTATTCATTAAATTTAAAATATTCTTACATTAGCAAAATCGGCTGAGGAAGGATGGAGACACTGCAAGTCATTTCTCCTTCTTCCTTCAGTTAATCTGTTAACGGGAGTTCTGTATGAAGCTCCCTTGTAATTTTTTTTCTACATGATTGCTGAACTCTCTGAAAAGCTGTAAACTCTAGAAGAATATGGCTGAACAGCATTAAACTTACGGATTTTGTATTACAGTATGATTTTTTTATAGTCTCAGTCTAATCCATGTGCTGGGCACAGTGGTACTTACTGGTCTGCTCAATAGATATGCACCCTGTATCTTACCTACATGGTCATCTTTGATCAGAGAGTGGGGCATGAGAGAAGGGAGGCATGGAATGCTTCCATAGGACTTTAAGTCTTAGAAACTGGCAATTGAGGCTGTGAAGCAAAGTGCACAGTGCACCTGCCCAACAGGTAAACACAAATTATGACCATATATCCATGAAGACAGACTCTGCAACAGGACTGAAGACCAAGCAAAACGTTTTATTATCCTGTCTTTTCAAACTGCCTAATAAGTGTCTGAGGAAGCTTATATAGACTATACAGAGAGTGGTTGAAATGAATATCATTATATGAAAATATGACCTGTCAACACTTCTCTGAATACAGCGAGAGGAATAAGCTTCACACTGCAACTTCTAAATTAGTACTTCAAAGACTGTGCATGTCAGTCCTTGCAAGTACACTATACTATTGCAAATATTTCAAAACCCTCACATTCTTTCATCAGACCAGAAAAAACCTGACTGATGTTATCCACATCAGTTCATACACTTCTGAATCCTACCCCACCTAAGATCCTACACAGAGCAGAGCAGGTTAAAAATACCACAAGAAAAACATACTTCTGACCTAAAACAAAGGAGGAACAAGAAGGACAAAACTAGGAAAACAAATGTTGAAATAAAGCTTAACTAACTGTGACTATTACTTGGCTAAGTCTTTGAAGCATCTGAGAAGTGAGTAGTGGATAAAAGACATTATTTGAAAAAGTATCCTACGAAAAGCATCAGCACACCTCATCTGTCATATGATCCCTCACCCACCAAAACCTGCAGGGAAACCCGGAGATCTCAGGGCCATGCATACCATATTGCCTGTGTTTGGGAAAAATAGGATACTTTCCCCAGTACACTGCCAGCTAACTGGAAGGGCAGAACACTGCAGAGCAGGGAAGGAGCAGAGGTTACATACCAGAGGAAAGGATTTGTGAACCTCTGATTTGA
>NW_008614091.1:0-16597 GCF_000691845.1 Merops nubicus | reverse complement strand
GAAATCAGGAATGAACAACAGGAAAACTGAGCTCCAGTGGACGGTTAAAAGCCATAGCAGGCAAGAATTAGATGGCTTAAGGTGTACAAAGACTGAAGCTATGGTAGATGGTAGGGAGAGAGGAGAAAGAAATGCTAACTCTTCAGAGGTAATGCATCAGCCCATAATGCTTGGTTTGGGTTCTTACCTTTCGAAGTGCTGCCCACCTCAGCCTGCTGTGGCCAGGAGAGAGAAGTCTGCAAGGACGCCTCTTTTTCCTCCTGGCTTAGCACATAGTTGGAGCATGTCCACTGAAAATGGAACTCTCCACTGTGGAATTGAAAGAGGTAAGCAGGAAATAACTGCTCTCTGCATGCTCCATCTAGGTGCTAAGGAGATGATAGATCAATTACTGAATTTTCATACTTGTTTCAAAGATATTCCTACATTTGCTGCCTCAAAGGAGGAATCTCCTCACCTGCACTACAGCTCCTCATCTGAGTCATACTGCCTGTACACTACGAATAACAGTAAATAACAGTTATTTATTTTTAATAAGCAAATAAAGAATGTGTAGGCCATAGTAGTTAAATGGCCAAATTCTCAACTATGATTAGCACCAAAAAGTTTAAAAAAAGCCACATGCCTTTACTTAAAATGATAGCAAAAGGAAAAGTCTGAACTAATCATAAAATTAATTAATTAGAAAAATGTCATAACCTAAGCACACTTCTACTGTCTCATTCAGATTGGTTATTGTATTTATACTTCACAGAAATCTTCTTTTTTTAATATGCTTTATCATAGAGTAGACTGATATTTAGCAAATGAATGCCTGAGGAGGGCTGGGAACTATAAATATTTTGTTCCAGTAAAATTACAGGTTTTATTCACAGAATGTCATTCTAAGATAACATAATAATATCTAGTAACTAAGAGAATTTACAATGCAAAAAAAATCCATTATCAAAGTCTCTTGCTTCCCTAGCTTACATAAGTGCAAGGAAACAGTCCAAACTACACTAGCAAATCATGCATTTCCAAATACATTTGTAGACAAGATATGACAATTGGCTGCTTCTTTTTTTTTTCTTGTTGTTTTAAATACAGTAAGAGATCTATCTTTATCCTCTCTGGTTCTGCCTATTTGTGAAGTAATGTGGTTCTCTTTCAAGAAGATAAATAGGAAGAGAAGAGTGCTCACTTTCTGGGCAGCATGCGCAGTCCGCTCTTTTCGACTTTCCACTGCTGCACATTGCTCTGCCTTCTGTGACACAGATGAACATACTTCAAAATCTGTGTGTCCTAAATCTTGCAGATATTGGTAGAGTGGGGAATTCTGAAAGAAAAATGAGAAAAGAACAATGTTAAAAGTCAGTCCCTGTTCCACACAAAATACAACCGTGAATACAGCAACTACACAACCAACAATGAATGGGTCAAGAGCAGTCCTGTAGAGAACACAGTGACATAGGGATATGGGATAGCAGTGGGTGAAAGATTAGACATGAGCCAGCAAAAGGTGCTTGCAACCCAGAAAGCACATTGTACCTTGGGCTTCATAATAAGTGGCCAGCAGGTCAAGGGAGGTGATTCTCCTCCTCTACTCTGCTCTGGTGAGACCCCACCTGGAGTACTGCATCCAGCTCCGGGGTCCCCAGCACATGGAAGACATGGACCTGTTAGAGCTGGTCCAGAGGAGAGCCATGAAAATGATCAGAGGGATGGAAAACATCTCCTCTGAGGAAAGGCTGAGAGTTGGAGTTGTTCAGCCTGGACATGAGAAGGCTCCAGGAAGACCTTACTGCAGCCTTTCAATATTTAAAGAGGCCTTATAAGAAATGCAGAGACAGGCTTTTTACCAAGGCATGCAGTCACAGGACAAGGGTTAACAGGTTTAAAGTAAAAGAGGATAGATTTAGATTAGCTATAAGGAAGAATTATTTTACAGTGAGGGTGATGTGACACTAGGACTGGATGGCCAGAGAAGTTGTGGATTCCCCATCCCTGGAGTGTTCAAGATCAGACTGGATGGAGCTTTGAGCAACCTGGTCTAGTGGGAGGTATCCCTGCTCATGGCATGGGTGTTGGAACTAGACGGTCTTTAAAGGTCCCTTCCAACCCAAACCATTCTGTGATTCTGTGCAAAAGGAAAAAACCCAACATGGTTAAAAGCAAAGAAGCCAAAGTATCTCCCTTAAGTTTTATCCTGACCATAATGAAAGAGGCTGCAAGACATAAAAGATGCAAAGGTACAAAACAATGTGAAGAGAAATAAGCATGCAACCAATCAACTTTTTCCACAGCAGTGTTTTCCTAGGTTATCTGATAGGGTTCTTTATCTTATAACTTTCATTTTTCAACAGATAAATTATGTAGTTGGTAATATATTTTAAAATATCATTGTGTGACTCTGGAACACTTAATGACACTGTTTTCCTAACGTTTATAAAAATTCAATAGATTATACTTTGAACCACTTCTACCAAAACAACCTTTAAAACTAGAACACTTTTCAAACTTCAGTAGAAAAGGCCTCAGTGTGACCTGATTACGTACCTACAGAGTGTTTTACAGAAATGGAAAAACAACATAGGAAAAGGTTTCTGCTCTCTCCAAGGATGGTACTAGCACTTCTGGCAAAGGAGTATCACTGTTATCCAGACAAAAAAAACCAAACCAACAACTTTTTTAAGCTGCTGGCTAAACTACTGATTTACAAAAGGTCCTTAATAAAACTTGTTAGAAAAAGTATGGATTTCTGATTGCCAGAGAGTGGATTTTTACATGTTTAGATATTCATCTGTGTACGCTTCTGAAATTTCTTGTTGTCATCTGCGTCAGATATGTAGATTTACTTAACTCTTATTTTTCTGTTTACAACCACATATAAGGCAGTATTTAGTATAGTTTGATGGAAAGGACATTGATGGTAATTCCAGTTCAATTCAGGACACGTAAAGAGACTTTATTTTTAAGAAAACTCCTCAGCCATCAGTCTTAAATGACCTAATTAGGGATTCATTTCGCCCTCTGAAAAACTTTACCAACATACTGCACTAGTATGCAAACACTAGCAAACTGCATAGGAAGAACACAAATCTTTTCAAGAATTATATCATGCAATCAATGACATAACAAAAGTACCATAAATAAAAAGTAAAACCTTTACAGTAAATAACACACTGTTGTGGAGATCTGCAGAAAAAAAACAACAACAGAACATCTACTACAAGTTGTTATATTAACTATCATGAAGTTCCTGGTTCGAGCTGTGAAAGCAGATCATCTGCTGTCACCATGTACCAACATGGCCAAATCTTAAACAACTCCTTGCCATACAAGTAAAGTTGAAGCAATCATTCATAGTAGCCAAACAAATTAATTTGTTACCTAGAGGGTTTTTTTTTTAGCCCCATGACCAAAGTGCCATTTTGATCACTCTTACCTATTTAAAGCATGCAGATTCATACTTCTGCACACTCTGCTTGAGTTACTCACTATGGATTCAGTGTCCAGTCATTACCTGAAACTCAAACATTTGTACCAACTCACATGTACAGACAAATCCCCTTATCCACAATGATGATTGTGCAAAACACTAGGATTGGTCACTGACTCATTTCCTTGTGGGAATTTTTCCAGTGTGAGAAGTGAATCCTCTTTTTTCCAAGTACCCTTCCTCCACGGTTGAGTACCTTTTCAAATGCATCAAAGCTCTAATTAAACAATGTGCTGTTTCTGGAATGGGTGGAGAAGGTATGGTTCTCTCTGTGCCACTTTACTAGAACTGCTTAATTAAAATGGAAAACTTAATAGGCTTCTCTCATTTAGAGATGGTGCTAAATTCGCTTAGTAACTTCAGGACAAAAGTCAGAATACAAATGGATATGCACAACCTTGTCTTCTTAAAATGGTTTTCATACAGAGTCAGGCTGTGCATTGCCAGCACACCTGGAACAACCTGAATACCCCCAGACAAGAGGCTTTAGGGTAGCTCGGAGGTTTCAGTCAGAACTAGTCACAGTTTTCCCCATTTAGACAAAGACACATAGGCTAAACGGTGGGTGAACATGGAATGTTTTACTCAAAATGGTAGTTTTGGTGCTTACTCCAGTCATGACTCCAAGGAAAACCTACTGGGGCTCTTGGCAGACCTGTCCATCATCTTGACCATATATGCCAATCATCTTGACCATCATCTCAATCATACTTGTCAGAAGCAAGGCCAGCCATCATTTGAAACAGACTATTCTTGTACTTTATTGGTACTCATCTACATAGAGAGAACTGGCAAAATAATCAAAATACCTCAAGGAGTTTTTCAACTAGCATCTCAGGTTGCACCTTGCTTTGAGGTCCATAAGGGGGGGTAACTGTCTAAAAGCTGATCAAGAAAAACAGTTTAATGCTGTTTAGAGTAGTTCCATTTCCTCACAAAAATGGATGAAGGAGGGCAAAGAAAGAGAGATACAGAAACTGTCCACTGAAAACAGAGTTACCTAAAATCCTGGATGTTACATTTCGTAAGTGAAATATTGCACAGATGTAAGAATGCCCAGTTCTTCCATCTTACTGGATATTTGGCAACATCAAAACCTTCCATCTAACTGTAACTGGTACATTTTCTAATTTACAGAAATAGTAAAAAATATACTATCTCTCCAAATGTTAATGAAACTTTAGGCACTAGCTAGGATGAAAAAAATTTGTTATGGTTTCGAACTGAAAATGGGTAGATTCACATCAGACTCAGGAAGAGATTCTTTGCAGTGAGGGTGGTGGCACCCTAGGATGGGTTGGCCAGAGAAGCTGTGGATGCCCCATCCCTGGAGTGTTCAAGGTCAGACTGGATGGGGCTCTGAGCAATCTGGTCTCGTGGAAAGTGTCCCTGCCCATGGCAGGGGTAGTGGAACTAGATGATCTTTAAGGTTGCTGCCAACCCAAACTATTCTATGATTCTATGACCTATGATTCCAATAATCAACATGGAATATAGGCACCTTATCAGGTTTAACATTAATTCCTTCTGATTAAGTTTTTGAAGGCTTTTACAGGGTCTCATTATGGGTAGAGTTGCAATTTTCTATCACTGCTCAAAACTGGGAATCAGTTTTCTAATTATTGAGTTAGCAAATGATAACTGACTAAAATTTATCTTGAACGTTTACCACATATCCCTTCAAGTAGATAAGGGTTCTCTTTCAGTTTCTCAGCGAGTACTCAGGATATGACAATCCTTCTCTGACACATTTCTCTTACTCCACACACTTTCTTTTTCCCATTCTTTTCTAACAGATTATTAGCAGAATTTAAGTGCACATTGGAAAACCTCACTTTTTATAAACTTGAGTGGCCAAGAATTATGCTGTGACTAAAATCCCTTATGTTCTAAATAAAAACACCACTGTTTCAATTTTTTATTCCATCAGTAGCATGTAAGATGTGGCTAAAGAAAGCACTGAATAAGAAGTGGGTTGAGGCCCTTTTGAAATGACATTATTAAGGACCTTAATAAACCAATCATAAAATCCTTCCATTAAGAGTGAAGTCTCTTATATAGCACATACAGCTTTACATTCTGTTCAGAAAATATGAATATCAGAAATATCACTGGATGGCATACATACATTAGCCTACACCGAGATAAAACCACACACCATTTATTTATTTATTATATTTCATGTCCTGGATACTGCTCAACTTTAAATGATGCATATTATCCTAGAGGAATCAATTTCCTTTTTTTTTTTTTTTTAATCTTTACTTTCAACCTCTCTCAACTTAGGTAATAATTTGAATGGTTAGTATTACTTATGTTTGATAGTTAGGTTCATTTATTTATTTCTAGTTGTCAGTGGTAAAATGACACGGTAATGAAACAGTTAAGACGTAAAGAAGAAAAAGATTTTAAATAATTCAGCTTATGGTTATGTTACCATCATACTGCCAGTTACTGATGGGAAATATTATCTAAAGTAAGGGAGTATACCAAGACAGGGTTTTCCAGCAATATGCTGTATTTATTTCTGAAATTTCTTCTTCATGTAAGTCACTTTCTGAGACCATCTAGATACAAGAGACAGATGTTACATTTACAGCCAGGGCATTTTTTTATGATGCTACTTGTGCAAAATATGTACTGGAAATGGAAAACAGTTCCAGGACAGACAGAAGAGAAAATGTCATTATTCTTTGGTGTATTTCATTCAGACTATACTTGGAAAATCTTGTTAATTAAGTGAAGCGAGGTAGTCAGAAACAGCAAATGTACTGAGTAGGAATGTACTTGCTGAAGATTTTAACATTAGGGTTTTCTGGGGACTCAGGAGAGAATGACAGCAAAAAATTCATCTGTCTATGACTTTTCTAATTCACTACAGTCAGTCTCACTCCAGCCATTCAATGATAACTAGACATTATATAGGTTTATATAACCTCCTGTTCCAGAATCAAGAAAGAAATCTTTTCCGCCTCATTCCTAGCTCCCTAAGCACATTTATTTTAGATCCACACTACTAAAAATTATTTCATTCTCATACATATGTTTAATTACAACTCTCCTTTTTTCATTGTTGAAAGTGGTTGAGTCTCATTCCAAACCCAAGATACACTGTGCAGGATTAAAGAACAGTCCACTAAATTAGTCTTGTTCTTTAACCATTTCCCAATTCTTATTTTAATGTCACTTGCCAGACAGCACTGTCTTGGTTAGAAGAATATCATCTAAACTAAAAGACTAAGGATTATATTTAAAACTCTAAGCCTACAGTAAAAATAATAAAAAAAATTAAAACCAAATGAAATGTTAAAATATAATCAAACTGATACAACATATGTGGTCGAAAGGTTGTTACAGTAGAGAATTCCCTAGCTTACTTTTTATAGATATCTGCTCAAACACTTAACACCTACTGCAGCTTGCAAACACAGATATTGAACATCAATATATGAGCCATTTTATGCATATTCTGAGAGACACTCTTGCAATCACAAATCAGATTTAGACACTGTTAGTTTTCATAGTCTTGTTACAATAGCAGCTGAAAATCAAAGCCACACCCAAATTGTTCTTGCTGATGCATCATGAAGTAAATGACTCAGGATATCTCCCTCAGAGACAGGGGCTTCCCACACCCAATATTCTTTACTATGATAAAATCTACTACCTAGTAAACCCCTGCTCTAGTTTCCAACCATAGCTAATAGAACAGATTAACCTTAAAAGTAATATATAATGCCCTTGCACAATATAAGAAGCGTGAAGATTTCTTCTTAAAATAAAATACGGATATGCTTTTCCAAAGCTGAGTTTTCCAATATGCCAAAAACACTGTGGGAGTTAAACTACCTCCAAAATAACTACAAGTTACGAATTAACAATTAAAAACAAGAAAGATTAAACATTTCTACCATGGTAACAGTAGAGACTAAAATATGCTGAACAGGTGGCTAAATTCAGAACAAAATAAACAGTATTGCAATTTCCTCCACTCTCTCAAAACACAGACTTGAAGAAGTTGAGCTAACACTCACAGACAGCGCGATCTTTGTCTCCTGGAAGAGGGCATTCCATTTTTCTCTTTGGTACTGCTCCCATGCACCTGACAGAAGCTCATCCACTTCCTCGTTTCTTCCCACTTGTCCCTCCAGGATGACCCGAGCCGAGGATGAGGAGCAGCTGTCAGTGTAATTGCACCCGTGCCCCTGCACAGTAGCATTTTCCTGATGCCATCAGCGGATGCAGTTCGAAACTTCCGAGGACTCTGCTATTTCTCCTGACTAATGTGGCTTTCTAACCGGGGGGAGGGAGATGAAAATGACAGATTGCTAAAGGCTTTTAAAAAGATACTGCTTGAAAGAATTATGGCACATTGATCTTATACGCAGCCATTAATAAGACCTTCCAGCAACAGTATTTGAAAGCCTTGGTCATATTCTCCTGGCTGGTAACCACCTCCTCCTGTGCTCCGACTGACAAAGAGCCAGGCGCTGGCAGGGCTAATATTAGACAATGACTTCAAGACAGCAAAAGAGTAATCTGAATTTCCCATTCTGCTCTCCTCACCACAGGAGTGCAAGGAAACCCTGGCTTCTCCAGCACTGCTGTATCATCCAATTTAGATGCTCCTAGAACTACTTTGAAGCCATTAATCTATCACTGTTCCCAGATATTTTCTGATGCACGAAATGTATCCAATGCTGCTTGCACCCACGTGTCCTGAAGAGTCAGGAGAGTTTTACAGCCTGCATACAGTTCTGTACCACTGGATCTGTGTCACGGGAAATGTCTTCTCTTTGCATTTTCAGCAGGTGGTTGCACATCAGTGCCATCATGGAAAAGTCTTAGAAAAAAACATTACATACTAGACAAAGACCTGGAGCTCATGGAGAGCTATGGATTATTTTCTTGTCTGAAAGTGGACCTGCAAATAAAGGAGCAAAGCTGAGCAGGACCTTGCTGACAAGGACAGCAACAAATAATATCTGAAAAACCGGAAGTAAAAGTGGTAAATGTTACCTTCCCTGGAGGACAGGGTAACAGGCCAGCCAGCCTCTGCACCTGGAGCTTTGGGTGGGAAGTCACTGATCATGCAGGTCATCAGATGAGGCTGATACAGGAACACCGGCTCGTTTTATACCAGTGACTAAAAACTCACAGATTTTTACCCTTCATTTGTATTCAAAACTAAATTAATGAAATTAATTCATCTGGCTGGTAAACTAGTGGAGTATTTTGGAAACATTCTGAAAACCTCTTTAAAACACCAGAATTAATGTTTGTCCATTTTAATTAATGTTAATTCTAACTCCTAACACACAGCAAACGAATATCTTTACTGAGGTGAAAAGCACCAACAGAACGAGACAGTCACACGAGAAAGACTAAAAGAAAAGTACAGTGGGTAATTTTTTTTATTCAACCATCTCAAGAAAGTTGATTAATGAGTAGGACCTGTGAAAGCAGTACTACAGTATTAATCCTCCTGTAAACATGTCCCCAGAGTAATTAATACAAAGAAGGATGTCCTGGTTCCGTGTAAAAAGGGGTTCAGGGCACGACCCACACAGAACAGAACTATGTACTCGCCTCTCCCCCACTGAGAGAGAGAGAGAGACTTTGGGAAAAAAAATTAAGTATATTGTTTAACAAGGAACAGAAAACGAAAAAGGGAGTTAAGGAAAATAATATATACAAAGATTAGGGGAAAAATACAAAAAATAAAATATACAAAACCCTCAGGTGTGGTTCCAGGGTCCTATGGAGTGAAAGGAGAACTTCCCTCTCCGAGCTCCAAGGCAGGAGTGAAATTAGAAACCACTCCCTGCTTCTTATCAGAGTGTGTGTGGGAAGGGGAGGGAATACAATGGTTTCACACCCACCCGGGGTCCTCCCAGTTGCTGGAAGGTCACGCCCCCATTCCAAGCCTCAAACCACAACAGAGGATTAAAAAAATTTCGGACCAACCACCCTCAAAATTTATCACGGATCATTATGTAGTTTTGTCTTAAAATTTCTATTAAAAATAATAAAGCCAATATGAGTTCACATACCATATGGCCCACATAATACTTTATCTGTTCAGATATGACATTAGTGTTATCCAAAAATGCCTGATGAGTTTATTTGGCCTCCACAGCAACCAGACAGTTCTTTACATTGTTTTAGCTTGTAGTTTCCTTTATTTTCTGTCCAGTATCACCTGTCTGCCAGTCATGTGATGAAAAGAGCACAGCCCGTGCTCCCCTTCCTCTTAGTGTAATGCTGAGAAGCAAGATCCAAAATAGTCCATTCGTCACGAGTCCAGGTGCCTTTACAGTACACTGTAATTTGCAGTGGAGATACCTCCCCAGGCTGCAGTTACACGGTCAAATTAATCTGCCATTACCAGCGGGTGCAGATGAAAGCTCCAGTACCATTTTAGAACAATGATGATAATATTCACACAGCCAAATGGTGAGATGGAACAAGGAGTTGATCTGATTGTTAAAAAAAAAAATATTTAAATTTCTTAGTCAGGTCAATTTATAGTCAAATCAGTCTCCTGAGCTGGCTTATAGCACCACTCACGAATCCAGGTGTCAGTATAAGGAAGTGCATAGGAATAAGCAGGAAAAGAGGAGTAAAGCTCAAACACCTCTTCTGGCAACAGCCCACACTTGAGGCAGACAAAGCAGTCTCAGAAACAGCACATCAGAATAACAAGTGAACTGTGATTTTGATAGAACTGTGTATTTAAAACTGGCATTATTTCATGCATATGTATACATAGAGAGTACTACATATTTAGCCCACCCAATATTCAGTGAGAAAAATCATGTTGAGCAAGCAGTACTCACACTACCACTGAAGTTGTGTCAGCTTCTTCTTGTTCCTAATTTGTAAAGTGTGAGAGATTTTTTTAGAATACAACATTTATAAGCCTGATGCTTGACAAAAATCACATTACTTTGCAAGCTCTAAAGTTTTCAGATTTTTGAATGATCATGACTTAAAACTTTCATCACAAGAAAAAGTTTCTGAGACTAGGTTTTCTGGGGTTTTCATTGGGTTTGGTTCATTTTTTAGACAAAATAATTCTAGAACAGTTCAATTTCGGTGGAGAAAGCATTTGTGAAAATAAATATCATCGAATATTGCAATAAAAGCTACATTTGGTTTAAAAGGGTTCAGATGGGGATTTGAATACCCCAATTTAGTGATCCACCCATATTCTAAGCAAAGAAATATCATATTTTAGACATGCTATACTATTGTAGGCATGCAGAGAACACATCAGCTAAAGGCTATTCTGAGAATAGTGGTATTATGCTTGGAAACAGTGGTGCCTCTTGCTGGAATCTCTCTTAAATCTTACAGAAACCTGTATATCAGAACACTCTATGTAGGTGTCCTCTATGCCCCTCAGCACCAGGCAGCAGCTTGGCTTGCTGCCTAAATGAGCAGTAAGAGTTGTCTTTCTGAACCTGACACATTTGAATGCATTATGGTGTCATGAAATATCTCCCAAGCACTTTTGTCCCACGTCTCTCCTGAACGGACTCCACCAATCAGTCCCACCTCCTCCCTTCCAGGGCAGACCCAGTGCCATGTAGCTGCCAGCTCTGCTGAGCCCTGGTGCTTCCTTTCTCTCTCAGGATGGCTTGTAAAACACTTTATTGTTTTCAGGACTCATTTTTCACATTAGCTTCTTTCACTACAGCAAGAAGACATAATGCAGACCATGTCTCTCCAAACTCAGGAAAGGGTAATTCCATTTCCATGTGTATCTTCCAATAATGACGGGAAGAGAGAGCACCTGTTATATATGTTCCAAATTTTTGTTATGAGTTTGTTCCAATTCCAGGTGCCCTACAGCTGTGTTCAATATTTTATATAGATATAAGCTTTTGAATTTGGACATGAGGATTTTGACTCTCTGCGTTGATTCCCATCTTGTTTTCTTTTAAAAAGCAGATTAGTGGAGATTCCGAGATTCATGCAGATGAGTGAGCCAAAGAAAGTCTCATTTTGTTAATTTGGCACTATTCTCCCATTTGCACAAAATAAAATTGAAAGCAGGAAGGATCACATATATAATTTATATTATATTTTTCAGTCTGGGATTTCTAATGGGTTGAACAATAAGTTCCAAATTTAAAGGTCTAGAGTCATACTAATAATTTGATCCTTTAAATCTAGGATAAAATATTAGATTCAACAGTGACATTACCACATTACCATTATGAAACACATAGTGGGGCTATTTAACATGTATTTCCAACAGTACTGAAATCGCTAGTGAACAGTAACATGAAGTAAAGCACACGGACAGGTCTGTTTGTAGGAATGGTACAAGGCTCATGAATTAATTGAAACAACATCTCAAATGAGGAAAGCTTTCTCTCCTAATTAAAAGTCAAAAAAAGAGAGAGAGGTTTATGTTAATTAAATAAATTCCGTACTATATTTCACACAATTCTACATGCAAAGCTTTATATTTCAAATACTGTGCATGAAAAAGATCTTAAAAATTTAAGGTGGTGGGAGTCTGACATTGTGTTTGACAAAATCTTTTTTCTTTGTGCAATCTGGTGAAAAATCTTGCATGGATTAACTCTCTTCTGCAAACAGCATGAAAAAGGAAAACAGCAAAAGTCTGCTCCTTTTCTTCCACTAGAAACATACAGATGACAGAGCCAGGAAAACTTCCTGGGATTAGGTTCTGACAACTTCCTGGGATTAGGCTCTGACAACGGCCTGGGTGAACCTGAAGGAAGGAGCATCACCTCATACATGATGAAAGGCCAAGAGAGATGGGACTGTTCAGCTTGGAGCAGAAAGGATTCAGGGGATCTCATCAATGTATGTAAATACCCGAAGGCAATGGTACAAGAGGACAGAGCCAGGCTCTTTTCCGTGGTGCCCAGTGGCAGGACCAGAGGCAATGGGCACAAACTGAAAAACTGGAGGTTCCCTCTGAACACCAGGAAATGCTTTTTCACTGTGAAGGTAACCAAGCACTTGCACAGGTTGGCCAGAGAGGTTGTGGAGTTTCCATCCTTGGAGATACTCATGCCTGGGCATGGTCCTGGGCAATAGGCTCTATCTTGGTGGTTCTGCTTGCGCAGCTGGGGTTGGACCAAAAGTCCTCTGGAAGTCTCTTTCAATCTCAATCATTCTGTGATTCTGTGAGCACAGCTTTATGATTTATCCAAATGTAAAAAAAAACAAAAAAACAAAAAAACCCCCAAAACCCCTCCAAAAAACTAACTTGCACAAGCTCATTAAAATATAGGACAAATGACGTAGCCAGAAGCAGAAATCAGGATGTGGAAAGGCACTCAAAGAGTGGTGTTTGGATCACCTTCATCCCAGTGTTCTGAAAGAATGGACACAAGAGATCAAAGATCCAGCAGAAAGGATTTGTAAGAAATGTATAAACTCAGAAGTGGAAAAAAGCCAAGATAGTGCCTATATGTACAAGGAGAAGAAAGCAGTCAGGAATATGACAGGCCTATGAATGTGATCAAAAGCCAGTATGCTACTGAGAATAATTATTCTTTCTTGCAAAATTCAAAGACAAAGAAGAAAACAGATGATCATCAAAGAAGACATCACATCGGTTTACCAGAGGTAGATTAGGCTAAACTCATTCAAAATCTTTCTTTGATAGGAGAGCTAATTTTTCTACTTAAGGAAATACAGGAAGTTTATATGGACTTTTTATACTGTGCCGTAAGGGGTAAGGACTTTTGATACTGTGCCGTGGGAAAGGAACCAAATACACAGATGGCAGAGATAACAGTGAGTTGTGCTGAACAGAAAGCTATCAGATTAGAAGAAGGCTACTGATGGAGTTGCTAAAGAATTAGTCTTTGGTCAAAGCTTTTGAATTTTCCTCAATTAACCTCATACCAAAAAAAGCATGCTAATGAAATTTCCCAATAACATCAAGTAGCATCATATATGCAGAAAAGGATTGAAACATCATACCAAAAGATCTGGGTGACCCTAAATAGGTGCTGATAATGACATTCAATTTAACAGTAGACAACAGCAGGACCTTATACAGAGGGACTAATAAAAACAAACTGTCCAATAATGTGGAAGCTGTTGATAAAAATAAGGACAGACATGAGTGGTTACCCTATGACACTGTAACTGAGCCAGGTGTCATGAAGACTTGAGAAAGTTGTGTGTAGGCCTAGGATGCAAGAAAGGAAGTATTCCCAGCAGAAGCAAGTGAAAATAGTTACACAAGACCCCAGCAAGAACACTGAGTACTGTGCTGCAAGTTCAGGCAAGGGAAGATGAACTCAAGGTGAAGCAGATGTTAAAACCTCTACCCCAAAACCCAACCAACCAACCTACCAGAAACAAACCAAGGCAAAAATGAACAGGAAAGGAAGCTACAATATACTAGATTATTCAGTTTAGCAAAATCCTTAGCCAGGATAAGATTGCTTCCCATAAATACATTAAGAGAGGTAAATTCTAGAGAAATATAAGAACCATATACACCAATGGACAACAGTAGCAAAAGTGCAAGTAGGTATGAAGTGGCCATGAATAAATTTCAAGTCAGAAATTAGATGGCAGTTGTAAACTAAAAAAGCAACAAAGTTCTGACACAGACCTCCTACTGGATTAATGCTACAGAAACGTAGCCAGTTTGAACAATGAGCTTCTTTAATTTACACATGAGAAAAAAAAAGAAAACAAGGAGATGGCATTGTCCAAACAACAAAAAAGCCCTAACACAATTCCAATCTCATACCAAAATACATAAAACACTGCCATTTCCCCAAGAACTCTGTAGTACACTGTAGCTGCAGCATTCTGTCTTCTAGCCCATTTTGTAAAAACTAACCTCAAGTAATATCCAATTTCCTATCTCATGCTCTCCCTTAATAAATTAAGACAGACATAACGAAGAATGTCATTCGTTGTTCCTCCATTTATAGTACAATCTGCTCTACATGGCAGTGATTTTTCATTTGACACACTGCTGGCAGATAAGCCCAGGCCAAGCGTATCAGGGGCATCTCTGTGCTTCTTGGGTCCTGTCCCTCCCCCAAGTATTTGTAGAATTTTAATCACAAGAGCAACTAGTTGTAACAAATGCAAGAACTGAAGCACTGAGGACTGTACATCAGTGAATGAAACTCACTGGCTGCTACAGGAATTCTTTTATAAACTGGATAGAGAATGGCAGCACTTATTGGCAGAGTAAAATACCCATCAATCATTATTGTTCAGTCAATGATGATCTGCAAGGGCTCTTGAACTGGATGGAAAACACTGTTTTCCCAGGGCAGTGATGCTGTGTTTCTGCTTCTCTTAATTCAGAGCTACGTTAATGTAAAAGATACTGTGGTAGTGAGAGAAATGATCAGTCCTTGGAAGCCCATAAATATCTATCAGGCCACCATCCAATGCTGCAAAATCTGTATGGCAGACAGATGCCATTGATGTACTCGGGGCCTGCTGGACCCAGCTATGACCTGAAAAATGTGCAGAAAATAACACTGGGAATAACTGTGATGTGGAGCAGGTGAAGCACTCTTCATTTGCTGCTCTTCCTTCTCCTATCCTTTCTGTTGGGAATGAAAATCATGAAGGAACACTTCTTTCCTGATTATGAATTTGTTAGCGTACAGCTACTGCTTATACTACTGGCTAATACCTAGTTCAGAAGGGCTCCAAAAACACAGAGAAAACAGCTGGTCACATTAACCTGGGTTTAAATGCTGAAGGCCTCCTTGCAATGGTGACTGCTGAAGAATAACATGAGAAGTGGCTTAATGAGGTGCAGAAAAAAACCAGTTGCTTACGAGAAAACAAAACTAATTAAGGAGGACAATTCAGAGCACAAGAAAAAATTAAAATAGTAATTAAAAAATAAATGTTGTAGTATTAACTAACCAAATACTTTTTGTCTTCTTGCTAATTTCCATCCAGAGTTCACCTGTGTGGATTATGTTCATAAATCTCTGAGAAGCCTTCATTTTACAATAGCAGGAACCTTGCCAAGCACTCCTGAAGATATTTTTTCCAGGTATTTCACAGTACCCACTATTATCAGTGGGTATCTCATCCAACTCTGCACCTCAACCAATTAACCAACAAAAAAGAAAAAAAAATATCCATGTTCTCCCTACTGTTGCTTGTGTGAAGTCATGGTTGTACCCTAATATGCAAAGGATAGGTTACTACTATATCACAGTATCTGTGTGTGTCTAAGTGCATATACACAAGCACACTACAGCAATGTATCAGAGAGCCTTTACTAGTGACAGAAATCCATTCCCAAAACAAAAAGAAAATAGCAAAATGCATATGCACACGCAGGGAGATCTTTTACCCCCTATGCAGCAGAATATTTTCAATCAAAATGGTAATGGCTGTATGAACTGAAAAACTGGGAAACAAGTATCACTTTCACTGAAGAAGGAAATGCAGAGAGCAGGCATTGTACATGTGAAATAAAGTCTCACCATGGATTTACACCGTTAGAGGAAGTGATTTAACATAGCAGCAATAAAAATAACAGGTTTTATTGTTAGGATTCAAAACTGGTTGTGGATAAACACAAAACTTTGTGGTCTAGACCCAAGGCATATAAAGATAGGACTTGGACAACCAAAAATAAAAAACCAAACCCAAACATCCTTATGTAAAAAGCTTCTTGCATCTTGGTAAAACCAGAAGCTTTATTATTATCATACTGATCATTTTACAGGCAGTATTTCTCTGCAACCACCTTCTCTGTACATCTGCAAAACAGATGTGCCCTCCATGAAGACAGCTACATTTACCCGGAGCAAGCTGATCTGATTTTGTCACTGAACTGCAACAGCAGATATATTTAGCCCCCGTTTTAAATAAGGCCAAGATGATACTGTAGCCTCGTTATCTAACAAGACACACAACGTCACTGTAGAAGTGTTACGCAAATCCTGTAAATAATACAAACACTAGAAAGAGACGGTAGTTTCAGTACTTACTACACAGATGAGCGAGTGCTGAAAGGCACCTTTTACGGGAATGACACTGATTGAGAAGCAGGATTTATCAGATTTATCGCCTTACCCCCGATGCCACAGTTCGAAGCCCCCGCCCTCATAGGCGCGG
>NW_008614090.1:43711-73819 GCF_000691845.1 Merops nubicus | reverse complement strand
AACTGTGACAAGTACACACTTCTGAAATTTTGTCAGCCTCTGGCATAGATGGCTTCTATTTTGCGAACCAGTTCAAAGCATTTTTTTGTCAGCTGCAGATTATTTTTTTTGTGCGTATTAATCAAACTGCAGACTAGTTCTTTCAGAGTTAGACTCTCTTAAGTAGTGTATCACACTATGCGAGTTAACAGCTGTTAGCGTGGACATTTTTATTGAATTCATATGTTACTTGATATGAGTATATTTTAGCCCCTGAAGGATAGGGGGGGAAGTCTTGTTTTCATTTAAAAGAACTCACTGTGCTGATGTAAACAGCATCTGAAAAATATTGTTTGAGGTAAACAATGACAAAGTCTGTCTAAAAATGCTGTTGAGTAAATAGTGTTTTCTTGAATTTTCAAGCTAACAATTTTCTGGACATTTTGGGGAACAAAGAGATTTGTTTTACAAAGGTTTTATATTTAATTGCAGCTTACAGAGAACAGCCTTAAGGGCAAATTGTGTGGAGAGTTTATAATGTGAGATGCATTCAGGATTTCGTTTGATCAGTTCAGAGTATAGGCACAGAGATGGCCTGGCCCTATAAATCCTGTTTCTTGGACTAGTAGCAGTGCTTTCTTATCTGCAGTTATTGAGGAAATTCTGTCTGAAGGGAGCCATTCACTATTGACCTCTGGGGTGGGATTTTTCCCTTTCTTTCCTGAGAGAGAGGTGGAAAGGAATTCAGTCTGACTTTGGAAAAATCTTTGGAAAATGTAAATTCATTTACACAGACAAAAATTTGTTTACAAAGACACTGGGGGGAGGGGCAGGGGGGCATGACAAGACTGCCTTCTTCCAAAGAAATATTGGAGAATATTGTATTGAGAATATTGTGCCTTTAGAAACTTGAAACTTTTGAGTATAATTTTCAAAGGTCAAATTGCTTTAATTCTGTTTTGGGCCTTGTTTGTGTTGTATTTCAGCCAGCATTTTCCAGTGCACAGTAGCGACTTTTTTTCCTTTCCCCCTTGTTTTTGCTCACTGTAAACAGTTCTTTGCTGTGGTTACACAGACAAATATAGCAGAGAACCCTTTTCTGGGAGAAGAGTCTCCCTGTGCATTTCTTAACCATTTTTGGGAAGAATCGATCTATCTGTGCATGTGAGAGAGGAAGGCAGTAGCTGTAAATTGAAGTGACATCATATATATTACTCCCATTGATCCGCTTTTAGACTAGAGCCAGGATAAAAGGAAATGGCATCAGGGAGGAAGTATGCTCATTTAGGCACAGATCCCAGTGTGATAATGGAGTAATAATAGAAATCACGCCACTGTCAGTCGGCTGCTGCATTAGTCTGAGGCAGATTTCCCCTCCAAGGAGGCTTTCAATGACTTCATTCAAGTGCAGGCAGGAGCAAACGGGATATTCAGCATACCAGCTGTACTCCTTTGGAGATTTGTGTCCTGGCTTAGGGGTGCACTACAAGCACTGGTGCTGGGGATGCTCAAGTAGATATATCTCTGTCACATTTCATGGCTGTGAAAGGTCAGTAGTCAAACATTTCAGTGGCATTTTTTTCTAGTATAAAGGGTGAATCTGGCATTCATTGCATTTGTTAATGTAGGAACTGATAAATACGCTGCTTCACGTGGGTGGTCTTCTGGGATGTGAGGTCGATGACCTCTGTAGCTGCTGTACCAGATCTTTGGAAAGGCAAGATTTGTTTTCTTTGTGCTTTTACAGGTTAGATTTTTGCAGGCTAGGGATAGGATTCAGAAAACTAATAGTTCTGTTCAAGGATTATTTGCAGAAACCTTTTCAAACCTACTAATATCTTGAGCTATTCTTGTAACGCAGTGCAATGGCTTAAGTGTCCTGTGTACTGATATGAATAAATTACAAACTATGTTTTTTCTTAGTTCCCAGATATTTAGTGTACATTGGGGCTCAGCCCTCGTAAGCTGCTTTGGTAATAGTCTGAGTTATGTTTTCAATTTTATTACATTCTCCTTAATTCCTTCTTCTTGCCCTTTTCAAATACAGACCTTGTTTTGATACTTCCTATAATTGGTGGTTTGTTTTAGAGGTAACAGCCTCATTATTCACAGCATGAGATAACATACGGTAAGCAGGGGACAAATGGTTATTTAGTGGCAGGTCAAAGTAAGCTCTTTCAAAAGGCTGAAGAGTGGCAGAAGAAGTTTTATGGTACTAAAGCCAAGAAAATGTATACCGTGCTGGGATATAGCCTTATAGTGGAGATGATGTTTAGTTGTATTGGATATGACAGAAAATCTCTGGTGTGCTTGATTGCAACGTATTAATTTATTTCCTCTTTGTAGCGTCACTACTTGCAGCTGGGGCGGGGGGAACTCTGGGAAAAGCAGCATGAATTCCATGCAGCGGGCATAGGTTGGGACAGGAGCTGTCTGCTTTACAATACAAATAGATGCTATTGCACCAGTTATTGCTGTAATGAAAAATGTTTCTTGATACTTACTACATTTCCTGATTGAAGTGATCTACATTAATAATCAAATGTATTTGAGCATTTTAATTGAGCAGCCTGCAACACAGTTCAGAGTGTGGGGTTTTGTTTAGTTGGTTGGTTGGTTGGCTTTTTAACAGGAACACTGACATTTTGTGTTTGGAGTGTTAACTTTTTTTTTTCCTGAATTTTTTCAACATGGTGATAGACATTGACACAGTGAAGCTTATCCTGCTGTATTTTACTGTAGCTGTGTGGGTTTTAATACATATTAGATGTTCAGTAAGCATTCACAGAATATGAGTTACTGTAAAGGAAAAAGGCTTCACAATACTTGAAAAGAAGTTTACTTTTTGTTTTCTCAGCATTTGTATTTTGGTAGCACTTAAAAGCAAGGCCCCCTTTGTATAGCATAAAGCAAACAAATGGAAAATCTACAGCATACACCCCAGCGTACACCCCAAACAATTCTCATGGTGTGAAAGATGAGATGTAGCAGGTGGGTGGGACAAATGAGGACCATGGTGGGGAAAATAAAAAAGTGGAGTTTTGTGGACTCTACTTGTAACTGATAAAAAGCTACTTTGGAGATATATATTATTGATATTGCTTCTTTTTGTGGAAAAGAAGATTTCTAAACCCCTTAAGGAGTTTTGTAGTAGTTTCTGTTGAAACTTTGGCCAAGCTCTCTGCCTCGTCGGTCAGGATAGTTTTTTTTCCTTAGGCATTGGTCTCATATTAAAAGGAAAGGGTAAGAAATGAAAGAGAATGTTCCTCCTTTTGTTTGAGCTGGAAGTAAGTGGGAGAGCAAAATGCGCCCACTAGTTGCAACTTTGGTTACAGGTCTGTCAGCATTTCATCTGCTGGTGTCTTCACCTTCTCTGCCAGTGCTTGCTGGCTCCAACCCTGGGCTGTAATTAAACCATGAGCTAGAAACTGGTATGTAAAGTCTCATCTTGGGTAGCTGGAATGTGGGAAACTTACAGAAGCCATGGTCTCAGGTATTTTTCTCTGCAGTCTCAAATCTAAACTGATAAGAGTTTAACCTGTAATTCTGAAAATTCTTCCCCCATAATGCAGCGCTATGTAGAGGTAAATTAAGGACATGGCTGTTGCTCTGCTGCAATGCTTTTTTTGGCTTCAGTGAGATTCTCTAATGTTACCTTAAACAATAGCTTTCTGCTGGTGAATCTGTAGAGCAATTATGCTGGAGATACAAAATAATAACTGTCAGCTATTCTGTACCTGTGTATTCAAGCAGGTGTTCTACAGTTCCTACAAATTAATTATTGCTCTGCTGTCCTTGTAGTTAGCAGGGAAAGCTTTCTAAATCAGAAGTTACCTTTCTCTGTGTGGTGTTCTGTAACATTTCAGATTTTATTAGTGTTCAGAAATAATTCAGTTTCCAAGCAGAGCCACTTCCCAGAAGCCTTCCCTGTTTTATTTTTTCAGTGTCAAACCATCCCCCAGGCAGCTGCTATGGGACTATGCAGTAAACATTCAAGTTGGCATTTTTGTATTTGTCCTGAAATTTAAATATTCAATATTTTAAAATGTCTGATTATTTTTAACAACTCCTTTTTGTTGGCAGGCTTCAGTATCATTGATGCAGCAGAGGGGGACATGGGCAGCAGGGGCAGGAGCAGAGAATTGCCAAATATGATAAAAGCTGGTAGTGCTAAGCTAACTAGTTATCTTTTTCATTAAACTGTCTGTAGAACGTGAGAAGTGAGCAGCGCTGGTTTCTTTTTCTATGCAAAAGCTTAAATTCACATTCTTCTTCCCTTCACCCTTCCTCTTCTGGTGCCTCACGATGATGCATAGTGGGGAGAGCTCTGGGGAGTATGACAAACTTCTGTTAGATCACCCTGAACCCTGCATTTCCAATAGATGTTTCCTGGCAGCTGGTGTAAATTCTCTCCGAGCTCTGTTTGAATTATTTATTTGTTCATCCAATAAGCCTATTAAACAGAGCACTTAAGCACTTGCTACATCAGACTTCTTGTGCTTTTTCTTTTTATGTTACATTAGGTTCAACTTGGTATTTTCTGAAGTCAGGCAAAAATGACTACTAAGTATATACATGTGTATAGATAGATATATGTGGTGTGTGCCACAAATGCAACGATGTAATGGTGAATGGCTTGTGACTCATTGCACTAAAATATGCCTCAAAATGTGTTGTTACAATACTTGTTTTTTGGGTCACTTAATTGCGTTGTGTTTCTTTGTTCGCTGTAAGAATATGGTATAATCACTTGTGTAACAGATAAAAATGCTGCTCTTAAACATTTTACATTCATATGTCTGGTTGATTCCTGAAATTATGCACTGCAAATTATTTTCTATTTTTGTTTCTTCCAAGCCTGAACAAAATGGAATTACTTAGCGTATGTATTTAATAAAAATCATACTTAATAAGCTATGATTATGTTTAAATAAGATAAGCATGGTTTAGATCTGATCTAACTACAGTAATGAAAACTATGGAAAATGAGTCTTAATTGGGCTTCAGCACAGAATCTTTCAGAATACAGACACATAAACCATGAGGTTTTTCAGAAACCAGTTAGAAGTTCTTGCATTTCAAGCACATGCTGCAAGTACACAAGTTATTACAAACTTGTCCTCTTTTGGTTTATTTCCATTTAATTGCTCAGTCGGTAGAGATCTTTATTCACACATGACATTTATTTTCCTCTTAGCTTCTCCCTGACCAGCTGGTCTTACTTCTGGAGCTCCTTTTGGAGGAGAAGATATTGTGTCCTAGAGTACTGCAGTGTTTAGAGAAAACGTACCAGCTCCGGGAGCAAGATGCTGAGGTAATCCACTTAAAAAAAAATATCTCTAACGTGCAGTGTTCTGTTGCTGACTAGGAGTAATAATGTTCCACTAGGATCCAGCCTCATTCAAATTATTTCTTCTGTGTCTAAATCTGAAATTTGATGTAATTAACTCCAGTATCGTTGCATCTTCAGATGCCTTCTCCACTCAGTAGTTCAGGTATGTTTCCATACCATGGCAGTAAAGGGCAGCGCAGCATAGATGTCATAACTATTGTACATGCACCTTGGGCAGCATGTTTGCTGGCGTGTTAAATTTCTCACTATGTCATGGTGACTGAGTATTATTGCCCAGTTCATTTTAGTTGTCTGTATTGGCTCCAAATGCAGTCATGTCTTTCGTGATCTAAAATTATTCTTCTCCACAGTCAGCCCACATTATTCCTCTTTGAGTACTTTGAGGTCTTACCCAGGATTTAGAAAAATTTGCTTTCCAGAGGGAATACAGTATGTTCTGGTTTGGGACATGTGTTTAAGGGTTTATCAGTTCTTTACAGTTGCTTCTGGTATGTTGAAGGAATATTAATAGTCCCTGAGCAAAACTCTGTTTTATATAATATTGCAATTGTGCCTTCCCCATTACAGGCACATACGAGTCTAGCATCCCTGCTCCAAAAAACTTACAGTCCCTGGGGAGCAAACCAGTAAATTCTTATATGCTACATATAGTGCTGGCTGTTTTGTAGTCCCATGGATTTCTCAAGTGAAAGCTTTCTCAAGTGAAAGCCACAGAAAGTCTGTGTGTGTGAATTACTGTATTATAACTGGAACTTTATGGCAATAATTAAAGCTGAAGGAGAGAGCAAAATCTCTCTTGCTGCTTGTATGCTGAAGTTACCGGGTGGACACTTGTGAACTCTTGGGAATCCAAACATTAAGGTAAAGATCAATAGAACAGACGTCTGGCTTTTTCTTAGAAAAAAATAGACAAATTTCAACTGTTGCCACCTACTGCACCTTTTTACTTTTTTGTTAATACAAGTTTCCAAATGGCAGATTTGTTTTTAATAAGTACTTGAACCAACATTTCTATTTATAGGTGTTAGAATATATTTTAATCGCATCTGAATACCATTGAAATGTCAGGGTTTCTATAATGGGAAGAGGAATTAATAGTGAGATAGATTGAAGCAATAGCTGTGATGTTGCTGCTTGCTGCCTGTGAATTGTAAGCACCCGTCCACAAGCACTGGTTTCTCAGGTTTTTCCTTTCTCTGCACTTTCATACTTTCTTTCTTCCTTGAATTGTCATATAAGAGCGCACAAACAATCTCTCAAAATTTTCTATTTAAAAAAAAAAAAAAAAAAAAAAAAACACACCAAAAATTATGACCTCAGTGAAAGGAGCATAATCTCCATTTTATGTTACAAGGTGAAATCAAGGGCTTATCAGACACTGAGAAGTACAACTAAGATAGCATTACCATTAGCATTTTTACCAGTCATCAGACCCTAGACACCTACAGTCCTTTAAAGGGAACTTTAGCTTACACGCCCTCACATACCTGAGAGAAGGACTTTACATGTCTCTTTCTCTCATATGTGCACATGGGTTTTTCTTGTCTTGATCCGGGGACAAAAACCTACAGTCCAAGCCTATGGCCGAGCTGTTCTTGTCTAGATTTAGTTTGTGAAGACATTAATCACTCACAGTGATCCTGTTGTTTTACTGGAGTTCAAATTTCTCAGTAGCTAAGCATCATAGATGCATCATTAAAAATGCAAGCATAAAAATTTGCAGTCAGGCCAATAAAATAAACAACCTGTCAATATCAGGGGTTTTATTCAGATATTTTTGCAAGTATTGTCAACTGTGTTCCATCCAAGCAGCAGGAAATTAAGAAGTAGGAGCTGGTTCTCTTATTTTTGACAAGTGGTGTTTAAATTCACATTAATCTTCCAGTAGGGATTAGCAATGATATGGCGAGTAGTATGTGAGAGTGGTACACGAAGTATAGGTGTGGTTTTTTTTTTTATTTTATTTTAAACAAAATATAATCTTTAAAATTCTACATAAAATGCACACTTGGCAGCTGGAAGGCTTTCGCTGTATGTGTTGTAGGTAGCTGAAATGCCTTGTTACAGCATTGGAGGGAATGTAAAGAATAGTGTGTATATGTGCTACTGAGTACACTTGTGAGGACAAGAATGTTCCACACTTTGTGGTACTTCGGTGAAAAAAGTCAAGGATTTGGATAACACCACCTTGTCAGGTGAGTGTGTTAGGAGGAGTAAAGGGCACAGTTGCCTGGTCAATTTTACTGTTGGGGTGAAATCAGTACAGAACTTCCCTGTTGTCTCTGCCAGTTTCAAAGGCCCTGAATGTTCTGCATGGACAATTCAGTCTTGCAGCACACTAGAACAGAAGCACAATACCAAAGCTAGGACTAGGAAAGAACTGGGGAAAAGTTGTCCAAGGTTGCTTGAGCCTAGCTGACTGGACTTAGGGTATGTGTGCATTTGGCTTGTTTTGTCTTTGAGCTTACAGTTCAGTCATCAAGAAACCTATGTAACAGAGCTCACCAACTCATGTTCCACAAATGCTGTGAGAGAGCTTGTTATGGGGGTTTTATTTACTTGTTATGAGTTTTGTCCTACAGAAATACAACATGGGAAGTCCTGGTTCATGTTTCTTAAAGCTTTTACGTCTGGATTTCTGAAGCATCTTTAGCTCAACGTTAAAGTTCAGTCAGTGCACTTGGAAAATGCCATGTACCTAGCAGTGTCTGCACTTGACCAGGGCAACATGCAGGCCTGTCCTCAGTCAATGAAGGTTGCTAACAGCACTCTCTGGTACTCCAGACCACTTGTTACCCCAGGCACATCCAGTCTTACCAACGTAAGGGCACACCTTACTTCAGAAATGAGAGGAGCATCTGCAGCAGGTTATCTGCCTTGGTTTGATTCCTTTGTAGAAGCCAGGAGAGGTGAGAGGTGTGAGTCAGCCTTTCACCTGGAATTTAACTGTTGATCTCTGTTCAAGGAGTGCTCGGGCTGCACTTCCTGCAACCTCTTCAGCAACTCATTGTAGTTAGTGTCTCAAATGAGCTCTCACCACAACTATCTAGGAGGTCAGTGGTAGCCCTCCCCTTCTAAGACAGACACTGAATTCATAGAATCCTTTTGGTTGGAAAAGACTGTTAAGATCACTGAGTACAACTGTCAACCCAGCACTGTCAGGTCGCCACTAAACTGTGTCCCTCAGCACCATGTCTATATGTCTTTCAAATACCTGCAGGGATGGGGATTCACACACTTCCCTGGGCAGCCTGTTCCAGTGCTTGACAACCCTTCGTGAAAGAAATTTTTCCAGCCTAAACCTCCTTGGTGCAACTTGAGGCCATTTACTTTGGTTTTATTGCTTGTTACTTGGGAGAAGACACCAATACTCACCTTGCTACAACCTCCTTTTAGGTAGTTATAGGGAGTGATACTAAGGTCTTCACTGAGCCTCCTTTTCTCCAGACGAAATAGCCCCAGTTCCTTCAGCTGCTCCTCATAAGACTAGTTCTCTAGACCCTCTACCAGCTTCATCGCCCTTCTGTGGACCCACTCCGGCACCTCAGTGTCCTTGTAGTGAGGGACCCAAAACTGAACGCAGTACTCAAAGCTTGGCCTCACCAGTGCTGGGTACAGGAGGGCAATCACTTTCCTTACCCTGCTGGCCACACTATTTCTGATACAAGCCAGGATGCCATTGGCCTTCTTGGCCACCTGGGCACACTGCTGGCTCGTATTCAGCTGGCTGTGGATCAACACCCCCAGATCCCTTTCTGCAGGGCTTCTTTCCAGCCACTCTTCCTCAAACCTGTATTGTTGGGTGGGATGATTGTGGTTCAAGTGCAGGAGCTGGCATTTGACCTTGTTGAAGCTCATACATTTGGCTTTGGCCCATTGATCCAGCCTGTCCAGATCCCTCTGTAGAGCCTCCCTACCTATAAGAAGATTAACCCACCCACCTAACTTGGTGTCATCTGCAAACTTGCTGAGGATGCCCTCATCCCTTCATCCAGATTATTGGTAAAGGTATGAACCATAACGGGCTCCAGTACTGAGCCTTGGAGGACACCACACACTTGTGACCGGCCATCAACTGATTTTAACTCCATTCCCCACACCTCTTTGGACCCAGATATCCAGCCAATTTTTTATTCAGCAAAGCATATGCCCATCCAACCCATGACCAGCCAGTTTCTCCAGGAGAATGCTGTGGGGAATGGTGTGAAAAGCTTTACTGAAAGCCAGACAGACAACATCCACAGCGTTTTCCTCATCCACTGAGTGAGTCATCTTGTCATAGAAGAACACCAGGTTAATCAAGTAGGACCTGCCTTTCATAAACTAGTGATGACTGGGTCCTGATCACCTGACTGTCCCATATGTGTTGGGTGATGACACTTGAACTGATCTGCTCCATAACCTCCCCTAGCACCAAGGTCAGACTGACAGGCCTGTAGTTCCTTGGATCCTCCTTTCAGCCCTTCTGGTAGATCGGTGTCACATTTGCTAACCTTGAATGCTTCATCTAAAAAAAAAAAAAAGGTCAAAGGTTAGGTAACAGATTGCTCATTCACAATGCATAAGACATCTCTGATAGCAACCATCGAACCTCAAGAGCCAGAAGTGAGATACTGGTGGCTTAATCACATTTCAAACCAGTCTGTCCTCAGTCGTGTATTCTACAGGAGTCTTGTAGGGCATCTGCCTAATTGCAGAATTTGTAATTCCCTCCTGTTTTTTTTCAGTCCATTTCTACAACAAATCATTATTTCATTCTTCATTTTCTGTTCATATTTTGGAACATCTGACAGGGCACAAAACCACGAGTTTGTTTTCCAGAGATTAAATTCACTGATGTGATTTTTTTGTGTGTTGAGCATATCCAATATATCTTTAAACAATGTTTGGAGAGCAATGAAGGTTTCAATGTTTTAAAGTCATTTTTCCACCACCTCTCAATACCTTGAGCCCATCATGGCTCAGACTTTGTCAGAAAAGTGGGATGCAATTGCACGGAAGAAAGATTGCATGCTCAGTTTTCTGTTCCTATTGCCTATTTTCTTGCTGTGCTGCTTCCTGCTACGTAATAAGATAGTTCATAGACAGGCTACATCTCCATGATGTACCACATCCTGTATCCAAGAGAAGCATTATAGAATCTAGCTGCAGTTTACAGATGACAAAATGCAACTGGAAGTTCAGCTGACTGAGGAGAAATGGATCATATTATAATGCAGCTACAGTTGCCATCAGACGGATAATAGAATTTAAGGTGGATCTGGACTTCTTTTTATTTTGTTTCTTTCTGAGGTGCTGTTATATGCAGATATTTAGTTCATTCAATATGTAGCATCTGGCAGAACGTGGAGACTTGGTCTACATGGAAAGTTTCTGTTTGCTAGTATTTTTTTCGGTCTGCCTAACCTTCATGACACCTCTTTTGATATGACTATACAGGCTTATCTTGTTTGAGCATAGGCTGTTGAGGACTTAGATTGGACTAAGTTAGTTACAAATATCTAATGGCAACACTAGGAGCTCTGGATAACACTCAGTGAATCTATTAACTAGAAGAACCTTATGACTATTTCCATTATTTCTGTTCTAACATCTTCATTTCATCAGATCACAGAACAGCTGAATAGCCTGCAGATTAGTAAAAAAAAGGCAACAGGGAAAAGATCACTAAGGCTACAGGAGAAAGGCAGTGTCGTAACAGAAGTTGCAGTGAGTATGTGTGACACTTTCTTATGTATTCAATACTTAACAGTGTTTCTGCAAGTGTATTTTACTTGTTGATGAATTCTTTAAGACCTGGTGATAAAAAAATTCAGACTGTGGGTGAAGCAGCGATATTTACATTGTATTTCCCAGACTTTTCACAATAGAGTTAGCTTTTCTTCCTTACTTACTGCAAGCATCACTTTTTTTTTATAAAATATCCTGCCTGCACAGCATATGGAAAGATGCTTTGTTATTTTTCCTTGTCTCAGCAAGTTGGCTGAATGTTTTTTACTAACATAATGCTTTCCCTGTATTCATAATGTGGTATATTCTGGGGAGTGAGCAGAGACTATAACTGTTTCTGCAGAAAATGTGAGTAGAATGAGTTAAGATCATAATATTGCCAGTCATATGGGTGGCATAAAGCCCTTCTCACACAACTAATTCATTGTGCATAAGGCCTTCCTGTAAGTCCTAGGCTATAAAGAAGTGGCATCTTATTTCACTGACAGAAATCCAGTCATGCTAATACAAATCGTATTAAGGTGCTTGGCGTCCTGGAAGTGGTGAGAATTGTGTCTAGGACAAAATAATTTTGATTCCTCGATCCCTCCTAGCCCACGAAAAGCTGGCAGGTGTGGAGGTACAAATGAATTACAGCACAGGGTCCGTCTTGCCACTTCCCATCTGATGGCAACTGCCGTGACCTGGGCACATTCCCGCACTGGTTATTCAGCCGTCCTGGAAGTTGTGGCTGGGCATTGTTGGAAGGCACCCTCATGGAACAGAGCTCTCCAGAGTACACTGTAAAACTGTGTGGGAAGTGGGAACCCTTTGGGAAAGGTCAGTCCATGTTTGCAGGCAGACAAGGCACTCAGCTTTCCTTTCAGCATAGCTACTGGGCTAGTCCTCCCTTGGGGCAGGGCCTCAGGACTAGTCTTCAGCTTTTGAATAAAATTAGTAACGTGTTGCAAATACCTCCACAGGCTTGCTAGTCCTTCTTGACTGGACCATGGAACAACAGATAGACACATTTCAGATAGTTGCATTGCAGCTGAATAGGGAAATACATAATCCTTTTCCTTAACCTAGGTCAGTGTTGGTATGAACCACTAATTCAGTAGATGAAAAAGGTAACAGCTTGAGCTGATGACCATATTACAGGACGTTACTTTCCTCAGAAGATAAATGAGTATAATAATTCTTTTGTTTCTGCAAAAGTAAGAATAGTTTCTGTACTTATTCCATATTTAAACGTACAGCTTATTATTCAATTTTAACTCAAGTCAAGATGAAATGCCTTATTTTGTGTTTGAGAGTATGTTTGCAGGACTTACAAAGCTGCTTTTAAAATTTAATGCAGATACAAACCAAATTTCACCTGCCTTTTCCTTTCTTAATTTTACATTCAGAGAATTTTTGAGGCACTAGAGATAGGTAAGATTATGCTGAAGATTTTTTTTTTTTCCGATTCAGTAGCAATTACCTATTCAGTATTTAGGAATTAGGAACTTAGGAAAAGCACTGTAGAGCAGTTGCCTACATGCCAGATTTGTTTCTGGAATAAATCAGATTTCGGGTTGGTATAGCCAGCCATTAATGAAATGGTATGTCCATTAAACGGAAAAGAAAGAAGAGAGAAGAAATGCAAGTTTTTACAAAGTCAAACCTCTGTACTGTTATCATTCTGATACTTTTCACAGTCATCCTCACAGAAATGTTGATTTTTCCCTATAATCTTCTCCTGATACCCCCCCCTGGCAAATACTGGCAAAGAATATCTCATTGTCATAAAAATCCTCATTTTCACTAGTAAGGGGGCTAACTTCAGAGTACGGTAGACTATACCCATCTCCTACAAAGGAAATACATTGACCAGAGCAGCAGCCACTTGTCAAAACGCCTTCTGTGACCTTGATATGTTTTGAGTCTTCACCCTGTTTCATGTGTTTATTTGGGTGGCATCTAAATGCAGTTTGCAGGCTCTTTGGCATAGATGGTATGGGTAGTACTGGTGGTAAAGATAGGTAGCTTTTCATGAGTGTACATTTGCAGGACTTAGATTTTTTTTCTCAGTAAATGGAACTTTGAAAGGGTAGCTTCTAGGAACATAGCACTTGCTTTGCTTTGATGAGGCCCAAATTTCAGTGTGAGGCTAAGAAAATTGAAACAGGATGAGGGGAAAGTGCTTCCAGTAACAACATTAGGAGTCATCCCCTGGGTTTGACTGGCTCATGTGTCTGTCATAACTGAGCAGATAGAATTTGGGAAGAATTTGTAAGGCTGACCAAAGGATAATCTCAGATAGCTGTGATTCAGGTTTGTTTTGTTACTACATGCAAAGTATGGGGGCCTTTACAGCCACCTGGAAAGAACAGAAAATCCTTCCATCACCATTAGCACTCTGAAAGGCATGACCAGAGCGTAAGGTTTATAGAGCACTGGAAATAAATTTGCATCAGTCAGCACTCCTGATCCCACACCCTTCCAGGAGCCAACAGCAACACATTTGTCCCAAGTGATCTCACTCACTGCTCGGTGGCATTGACAGGAGTTTCCAAGCCCCTGACTGATGCTGTTAGTGGTGCTGTTCACTTATCGCCCCTTATTTTTCTAACTGGTTTCAGGACTTAACTTTCTCCTTATCTGGGAGCCCAACAACTTAGCAAGACTTGGAAAGCTGGGGAGCTGATGGTAAAAGGGAACCAAATATGGAATTGGGTTAATTTGAGTTTTTGTTTTTACTGTTTATCCAATGAATCCATGGAGGAAGGATTTGCAGATAGTTCCTGTTTTTCTACGTCCTGGAAAGGAGAATGAAGTGGTTGAGTCCTCTAGGCTTCTGAAATCAATCCCAAAGTTGTTCCGAATTTGGTGCAACTGCTTTATAAGAAACTTTTATACAATATTTCTGTGTAGGGCGATACAAAAATAGCACTGTAATACAAACCACCTGGCCTTGTAATGAAATTTTAAAGGTTACTCTGTTTGCATATATGTGATAGCACTGATACAGCAGCCAGGATGTCATTGAAAATATAGTTTTAAAAATACAAAAAAAAAAGCTTCTAGCCATGCACAGTAGGCTTTTTGTTTCAGTATGCAGTGTAGGCATTTTTGTGGCTGTGTGGTGCACACTATTTGGTTGTTTGGTTGGGTTTTTTAATCCTGGGAAAAAAAAGATTTGAACATACTTCTTAGTTAAAACAAACTGATTTTGAGGCTACATCCAAACAACTCATCTAGTACTTCTCATTCCTGTATAAAGGCTGACTGCAGATGCAGCTTATGACTGGATAGGACCACAGCGTTGGAAAAAAATTGCTGTGCTATAAGCCTGTGAGGTCTAAATAGTACAAGAAACAGGACAATTCAAGACTGCTAAAAATAGCTGGTACTGATGTCATTACATTAGCCACACAGATATGGTCCCACCACTGAGTCAGTGACTTAATAATGTGTGGGTAAAAGTCTGCTGTCCTCCTTTCAACTCCATGTCATTTAAGTACATTTGAAGTTGCCATGTCCGGGAGAGGAATTTTGTTGTGTTCCACATAGGGTAAGTCTCATTCTGAGCAGCAATGGTCAGCTGTGTTCTTGAGGACAAGGAATAAACAGAAGAAGATGACTCAAAAATCTGAAACATGGAGTAAAATCTAGATGTTCTCATTTCAGGAATAAGCACGTTTCATCTGTGTTTATAAAATCAATATGTATTTTTCTGAACAATTTTTCCAGGGGGTTAGGAAAAGGGATGCGTGTGAAAGTTTTAAACTATGTAAAATTGGAAGGATGTGAGCATAGGCTGGGTAGGCTGCCTGTGACCTAAACTGTGGAAAAGCCAGACAGCCACATTGTTCATTGCCTGTAATTTGAGTCTTATGTTCATATGGAGCTCCAGAGTCTGTATGTGATAGTAACGTTGCCTGGAAATCACAAATGTTTGGACCACAGTCACTGCAGGAGAGCAAAGATAAAAGAAAAATGCCTTTTCTTCCCCGTAGTTACAAGAGAAAAGGAGATAGTGGAGGGATGGATAGAGGAGCATAAGCAAAGGGGATAGCTTGCTATTATCCCGATATTAGCAGCAGCCTTTCCCTTGGCTGAACAGGATTTATAGTTTAATAATAATTGGTAACAGACGTTTGGTGTGATTGATCACAAACTTTTCAGAGTTGCATTTCTGTTTCAGATGTATGGGTGTTTATGTGCTTTTTCCCACTAAAATGTTTGCTTTTATAGGCCCAGCACGCTTTTATGTGCATGTATAAATAGTTTGTGTTGAAATGCATGTGCAAAGACTGTATGTATAAAAATGCTAGGCAGACTCAGTCTGGAGATGGCTGGGAGAGACAGTAGTGATGGGAAGTATTTGAACCATTTGTGATGTTGATATAAAATGATTTAACAGTGTTACCAGAGATATGCTAGGCATTGTTTAGATACATGTTTCAGTAAGTTGACATAGGGAGTGTGGATGGGGTTGTATATGAGGTGGAGAGGTGCAGTTGTGGTGATGCATTTTGTGTAAGGTGTCACTTGGTAAGGTGTCATACATGTGCCCAAGCCAGTCTTGCTTTGCTGAAGGTATGGGGCTTGTCCCTGCAGTACTCCTTGGTGGAAGCCGTGCGAAGTTGGTTGTACCTGGTGCTGGGACCTGGTCTTTCTTTCCCTCCCTGTGAGGTACAGGATCTCCCAGCTGCCCAGCACCTGTCCTTACTTGCCCATGTCCTGTGCCTTCATGCTTGCAGCTGTCCCAGCACCCAGCTGGGAGAAGGGACAAGCAGGGAGAGAGGGCAGGCAGGAGCAAAGTCTCAGGAGCTAAGTCTCAGGAGGTCCCCACCAGCCTTCAGCGGGGTCAGGGAAGACGCGAGGTGCTGCAGGGTTGGGTGCAGGTGCAGGGCTTGTGCTGCAGGCAGCGGGGCTGGGACCCACCCTGTTCTGGTGCAGTCTGCTGGGATGCCAGCACCTCTCTACTGCTGGGTGTGTGCAGTGCAGGAAGGTCTGTGAGTCGGTGCAAGCCTTCCTTCTGCTGCCGGCCAGAAAGCAGCCCTGCTCCTGAGAGCCTGCAGCAGCCAAGCAAAGCAAAGCTCAGCACAAATCTTCAGTGAAATTGTCAAGAAGGCAACCAGTGACATCTTTTCTGCCATCTCCATCTTGCTGCAAGATGTGAAAGGCACTAATGCTCCAACATGCTGAACAGGCAATACTTGAGAAGGCAAGGGAGAAAGGAAGCATTTAGTTCCAGTTTAAGTAGTGTACCTATGTTTTTAATTAAGGCTTATTTTTAAAAAACTTTGTTTTTCAAACCTAGAGGGTTCACATGCTGTGTTAAACATTTCCTTACCTCACATGCACCAAGATAGAGGAGCCTCTCCGTGAAGCATGGAGATGGCAGCAGCGTGAGTGTGGGAACACTGTGGGAAAAGCCTTCAAGCACAGTGGGGATGCACTCTCGCAGCAGACACTGTTGAAGCTGTCACACTACCTTGGTGCTGGTGGCCCTCCTCTGATCTAACCGTGCTATAAGCCTCTGTCATCATTTTGTTGTTTTGCTGTAAAAGAACAGAAACTGGGGGCCAGATCCTGTGGTGTGTCCGTCCCCTGTTAGGTGAGGGCAAAGAGAGGCAGGCTGAGCACTGAGATTACAGAACCAGGCATCCAAACCGAGTTCACAGTGGCAGCTTTGACAACAGAAGAGAGTGCCACCGCCTGTGCCACCTTTGAAGTAGGATTAGACATGCCTTCTTAGTCTCTTGCTTATTCTAACTTCTTTTGGAAAATTTTCCTCTACCAACATGGATGTCATTGACTACAGATGGGGCCCACATGGGCAGAAAAGTGTCTGATCTCTAATTGGGAGCTCTCTGTGAACCTGAGGTGGGGAGAAAAAGGCATTTGTATTTTCCAGACAAGTCCTCAGTGTGTGCTTCATTGCCAGGAATGAATCTTGTCCTGAAATGCTGCCCTTTGGTTGCTATGCCTTTCTGATCATGGAGAGCAGCAGGGATGCCCTCTGCTCTGCTTGGACTTTCCTAAGCAGCATGTTTAGTGATTCCTGTGCTTCTGTACGCTTATGTAGGAAAGCCTCTCCATGCTGGCTGTGGAGGAGCGCGTGTTCTATCTGGAGGTGGAATTGGAGTCAAATATACAGTGTATGAGAGCTGGAGAAGAAAGATCTGATCAGGTTGCTCTTATGTGAGGCCGTGGTACCACAGAAACCTTTCAACAGTAAGGTTCAGTTGCATTACAGTAGAAGTGGGTGAATGCTAAAACAGGGGCATGCTGTTAGAGGGCGAGGGAAAGGGAAAGGGTGGGAAGGAAATAGATGGACATTTGTAAGGGTGAGAAGATTCAAGCTTATACCTATTGCTACTTGAGGTCTGCATAGTTGTAGGTGCTGCCTGGTGCCAAGTTGCAGGTTCAGATGCTGTCAGTTGTCCCACAGTCTGTTGTTGACCAAACAACAGAATTTGTTTTTCAAAAGCTTGACTGCATAACACCTGTCTTTTCTGTTGCTAAATAGAGGCAGTTGCTGCAGGAGCTCTACCCACAGCACTGCATCAGTGCTCGAGTGGAGGAAGGATAGTTGCAGTCCTACTCCCATTTTGTCAGCACTCCTCATAGTGTGCAATGGCTTGATCTCTACAGAAACAGAAATCAGAAGGAGTAAAATTAAGTAAGGAAGTTGGATTTTGCTACCAATATTACCAAAATTTGAAGTTGCTTATTCTGCTAAAAGCAGGTTTTAAGTTGCCTCTTACTAGCTAGTTCATAATCCAACTATTGAAGTATTTAGACCTCTACATAGTTCTCAAAATGACAAATAACTCTTGAAAAAAATGGTTTTGATTAGCCAGCATATTATACCGTAGGATTTCCTGAATGACCATGATACATTTTGCTGGGTTTTCAGTGGGCTAAGATACACGTGCTGTGGGATGCCCAGAGGGAAAGGAGGTTGTAGAAGGTAGCAGGAATTGACAAGGGGCTGCCTGTACCATCGATGATGTCCAATGCAGAGCATGATGGGTCTCGGTGAATGCCATTGGCCTGGCGTCCAGCTGTCTCAATGCCCACTGAACAGTAGCTCCTCTATGTACATGTGGGTCTCAAAATAAAATGTGGCATGAGTAAAGCTACTACCATTTTTAACATTTGAAGTGTTATCATTTTGACTGTAGATCTGGAAAATTAAGAGCTTTATACAGAGAAAGAGCATTGCACTATAAGAAACGGCATTAATTGAACCTTGACTATGAGAGTCTCAGGAAACAACATTGCCATCAAAGACGCCTGCTGCTGTGGTGCTGTATCAGGCCCATGGTTTCACTGGCTCTGCAGTGTTGTCAGATAGAGTGCTATGAGACCTGAGAGATAAGTGAGTCTATGAAAAGTCCAGGATTTTTTGGTCCAAAATACAAGCTTATTTAAGCTCTTGCACAGCTTCTTTGCTCAGTCTCCTGATAAACTCTCGGCATACGCAATAATCTTTATTACAGAATCCTTGTCAGAATGATGAATCCATTCTGCTTGCACCCAGTAAGTTTTTGGGTATTGAGCACATTTTTTGATACTCTGTTGGCACAGTTGTAACACACGACTGTTTTCATTGCTTCTCCTGAGCTGCTTCAGCATCCTTGATCACCTTATTTGGGTAAGCATTCATGAAACCAAATTTGCATGCTAAAGCATGCATAGTCTGTGGCATAATAGATAGGAACACCCATATGAAATTCAGACTACACAGAAAGAAAAGTCGCTGATGTAATCTGGCTGCTATATTAAAGATGGAGGGAAAAAATAAATCCTTAAATGCACTGTAAAACTGGCAATTATTAAACCATAATTATTCCATGTTAAGCAATTGTAAAACCTGTTTTTCAGTCCAAATATTGCCCCATAACATGCATTATTGTTCCTTAATTAGCCTGAAAAATTATCTAATATTTTAATCCAATTTAAATGTAGATAGGAAGAAATGGGAGATAAATGCTTTCAGAAGAACAGAATAGCATTTCAGTGCTCTGGAGATACCAGCTTCCTTCTTGTTAATCAAACCTAATCTATAGTAGCATAGCTTGGTGAGTTGAAAAAGTTTCTTTATGTTTTTTTGTCTACAAATTAGACTGGAGTCTGGCCTCCGAGACTCTTTAATTAACATTTAAGACTCAATTTGTTCAAATATTTTGTTTTCTATCGCATCTGAATCCGTGTTTTCTAAAGATCATATACACCTCTTACCTTTAATAAAAGTTCCATTTTGTTGGACAATAGCTCTTACTTGTATTTCAGATTGGCCCATTTTCTAACATCTCCCAAGTATGTTGCTTTTATTCAGTGTTTTAGATTTGTTGTCTCATGGCGCCTTTTAAATTGGATCCAGCTATTAGCAAAATGTACTCATTTTGCCTGAAGCTAGTCTCCCATTCTGCAGACCAAAAGCTTAGTAAAATCTAGCTATTCTTTTTTCCTTTTATTAAAGGCATGGTTTAAATTACTTGCTTTCTAAATCTTATTTGTAGACCTCATTTTTTAAATATTTATTTTTTGCTTGCATAGATATGATTGAGAATATTAGCAAGCTAGATCATTACAATATAACATGTTAAGCTTTCTGTGAGCATGTTCAGTTTAGTGTTGTCTGATCATTTATATGCAGCAGGGGAGAATAATATGGATTAGGCAAAGTAATTTATTACCTGGGTCAGAAAAAAACCCTATAACTATAAGTTGTGTTCAAAAGAGTTTAAGAATACTGTTTCTCAGGTGTGTCATTGGGAGCTTTTCTTCTGAAAGTTAAGCCATGTATTTGATGCCTTATATGTGTTCAGTCAGTCAGCTTGAAGCACCATTTCCTAAAAGGTCTTGGCCTAGGTTGCTAAAACAAAGGGACTGTCTTAGAGCTGGATTATTAGTATGTTTTATGTAAGTATTTATTTCAGTTAGATGATTCCATGCAACAGTTTACGTCCTCTAAAAACAGATTAAGACAGCATAATTTTGGTTTCTAAAGATCTTCCAGCACACTGTCAAAATACTGGTAGTGTTTGAGTTGCAAATAATACTGTGCAATGCCATGTATTTTTCTTAAAATGAAATGAAAAGATAGTATGAGACCACTGGAATTATTTGTCTAAACTGCTTTTCCTGGATTTGGGACTCTCAATTACCTGACAGTAGCTTCCCTTCAAGATATTTCATCTATGTGCTAGCCAATACTTAGATCTTGATGTGGCTGATATTTATGGAAATATAAGAGCTGATTTCCAAATGTCATACCTAAGACAGCAAATGTCTCAGTGTCTTCCTGCCACTGAACTATGCCTCGGAAATACACAACTAAAGAGAGTAGTATCATGAAAAACTCACAGTAACAGTCTTCATTTAGCTTAAAAACTGGCAGTGGAGACATCCATACCAGCTGCAAAAGCAGGGTGGAAGGAAAGAACAATTTCCAGGTGATGAAGATCCATTTGTGAGGAACTTGAGGTCCCACCAGACCTTCATCATGCCCCCAGTCACCTCTCCCCATGCTCAGCAGTACCAGCCATCAGTCACAGGCTCCAGTATTGGAGGCTGAGAAAATAAATTGCATTTCCAACTTTGGCACATGGGTCCCTGCAGTTGCCAAACCAGTAAGCCCATGTATCGGTGGGTGGGCGGCTACAGGTGTTGCTTCAGATCCCAAGTCGTATGTGCTTTCTGACAGCAGTAACAGGAAGGATTGCTGTAAATTACTTTTGAAGTTTAGCTTGTATTATTTATGGTATAACCAGCCAAAATGACATATGGTGTGCATCTCTTAACTGTGCAGAAGAGCACAGAGAAATGTGCAGAGAGAAGACTGGGAGAAAACTAATGAATTTTTCTTTTTGCCACTGAGCATTTGCTCCTGGGAGGAACAGAAGATCCAAGAAGAGCATACACAGGATGTGGTATGGTTAGCTCAGCCCTACCACAAGCCACTTAGTTTTCAAAATTTCCTTTTGAGACTGGTTTGTTAAAAGTGCCTGTTCACATGACTCATTCATTAGTCTGTGTAGCTGTGGGGCCTGTTTTAGTTTTCCTGCTCTAAGCACTGGGTGAGATATTAGGAACTGATTTCCCCCCCTTCCCCCCACCCCCTCCATCCTTCTCGTATGTGAATAATATTCTCATGTCTGTGGTATCAGCCTAGGGTCTGGATTATACTAGAAGAATCACTTCTGTATGATGCGTGTATCTGAGAAATTACTGTATTTGCTTTAGTTGCAGTTCACATTACATGGCTGTCTACATGCTGCACTGCATGGAGGGCAGGAGAGTAACCAATAACCATGTTCAGTTCAAGGGGCAGTGAAGGTTTCGATGCCAGCCTTGCACAGGTCACCCCCAGCCCTTCCTGCACTTGGAGCCAGCCTTGGATTTTATGCTCTGATAACTGAGAGCCCACACAAGACATGGGAGAGCCAGCAAGGCTGACTGAACTGCTGGTGTCAAAGGCACTTCAGCAGCAACTGGTTCTCCTGCAGTTTGCTCTGCCGTGAGAGCATTTGGAGCTTTTGGAAAACACAAGGCAAATGTGTAATCTGAGGATAACAGACATGCTGCTTCTGCCCAAGCTGGCAAGTCACCAGCATTTCGAATCTGGAAACGTGCCAGGATTTGTACTCACCCTGGGAAAGAAAGGGGAAAAAATGAAAGAGAAAGAAAAGCATGTGCTGTCCCAGATCTCACCCAACAAATTAGTATTTTTTGTTTAAACCATTTGAAAGGAGTTTGATTGTCAAGAACAGGAGCGCTATGGAGGAAAGAACAACTAAGGGAACAAGCACAGCTGAATCGTTCCATGTCTTCCAAAGCCATTTGGATTCAGATGATCAAGTGATGATACAAATTTAAATATGCATGGCATTGTTATGGGAGGAAGTAGCACCACATGAACACCTTCACAGGCAGAACTTATGTTCTGCTCTCCATGTGGCTGTTACGGTTGTACCAGAAAAGGCATGCTGGGGACAGGCTGGCTTGTGGGCTGCAGTTCTTACTGAAAGTATGCAAAGATCCAGCCCTAAAGTCCTGTGACCTCCTCCTTTGAGATCAATAAATATTTTAAGAACTGCAGGGGGAAAAAATAGCTTCAGCAGAAAGTATGAAGAGAGCCCCATCCCAGAATATTTTATAATCTGCTGTTGAAAAATCCGCACTGAAGGCACAGTCTGAGACCTTGGGCAGATGCAGAAACTGCACTTGATTGCTTACCTCCTGGATAAATGCTGTAACTGCTGGACCATGAGATGTAGAACAGTGATCACAGGATAGGACCACAGTCCCTTTCTCCTCCTTTTGTTTCTCATGTCTGCTATGGGAACACATAAGGCATTTTTTTTTTTCTTTTTACAAAAATATGTCAGAAGATGCAGAATAAATTGTATCAGGTCAATATATACAACCTTGTAAACGTGTTTATCTTCTGTTTGCCTAACGCACCCTACAGATGAGAGAGGTATTTGCTTTATTTTTGAGCCTTGAAGGTTTGGTCCAGGCACGGAGCGGCTTGGTGCTATGAGAAATGCCCTGTAACAAAGCTGGATTGCCTGGGAGGATTTACTGTTGAAATGTTTAGTGTCTCCAGGGAGGAGCAACAGCTGGGTAGGGTTTTGAAGGTCTACATTATGGATATGGGGATCTACAGCAAAGTGAGTTGAGTGTTGGAAAGCTATTTACTTTTGTAGATTTAGCTCTGGTTCCCCTTGCCGGAATCTTAACAGCTGTTATTTTGTCACAAAAAAGCTTTAAGAGACAGCTTTCATTCCTACCCTGCATTGCACTGTAACTATTCAGTATCCTACATGCTGAGTGCTAACTCCACTCAGCCACAAAACCCTTCAGCATTTTATTTCATTCTTAAGATGTGTTCAAACTGTGTTGTGTACGTAGTCAGCTGCAAAGAGATACTGGGTACCCCAAAAAGACTCTTCCAGGACCTGTGAGCATTCTTCACTTGTTAATCATGCTAATAGGATTAACATCTAATTACATAAGTCTGTGAAATGTTTTCCTGAGATGTAAAGTTGGCAAGGACTAGGACAACAGGGAAAGAATTTCCAAATACCTATTTCTTAAAGCAACGGTATACTCGTGTGACTTTTTTCCCCACCCTCTCTGGCTTCCATTCTCTATGTTAGAAGTAAATCTGCCATTCAGAAAAAGGTTTATGTTCTGTTACTTGACAGAAACACAGTTGGGACTCAGTTTTGAAGTGTTGGCACTGCTAACATTTTAGTCTTGCTGTGAAGGGTGGTTGTTATTTTGAAAGGTAGTAAAGAACTGAAACAGAAAGATTGAGAGGGTCAGGGTATTTTACTGCACTGAACTGTTTTCCTTTAGGACCAGTACTGAGCCACTAGTGGAATATAAAATATTAGGCTGATCACTGCCTACAACTGAGGAAACCTTGCTGAAGAGTAAGATGACATTTATGCCACAAGAGTGGATAAGAAGAAAGTTAGAAATTTAAAGACAACATCAAAAAATCCCATGTGTAACTCATGTTCGTACTCCTTAAAAATACTTTTCAATTGTGATTTGCTTGAAAACTTCCTCACTTTTAATTACAGTACATTAATAACTGTTTTTGTCAATGTGCACTTGGCAGAACTGCCTGGCTTTTTAAGTATAGGCAGATTTCAAGTGATTTGCAAAGTGCTTAAAATCTATTACTGGCAGATACGGTGACAAAACTTTCGTTTGACTGAAAGCTCCCTGTTTTGTGGTTTTGTATCTAACTTTTATCCTTTTGGCATGGATTTAGTATTGGTACAGAATTATATTTAACCCTTTTTTGTCACTTGGATTATACACTTGCGTATATGAAATTATCAGTTATATATTGCATCTCTTCCAGATGTTTGCAGAACTAATTTTGTCTCCCCTCCCTACCTTCCCCCCCTTCTAACAGTATAAAAGAAATAACCTATAGCCTAACTTAAAGGGAAAAAAACCCTCAAGACTGGGAACATTGGAGGTGAAGATGCTGCAGATCTGTGCCTGGATCTGGGTTGGATTACTAGCACGGAAACAGGGGTTTGTCATTGGATGTTCCAGGCTCCTAAAGCCAGGGCTCACACATGCAGAGCACTGAGCCTCTCCCAGCTCACTGACTGGTGTCAAGAGGCATCTGCCTGGCTGCTGGGTGAGAAAAGCCCAACCCACCAAAGAACTGGTTAGAGATGTATTGTTTATCAACACTTGCACAGATACCATAAAAATTTGTTGGTTTTTTTTCCCTAATATTTTTTTTCTTCCCAAAGGTTCGGCATCGGTGGTGTGAGCTTGTTGTTAAACACAAGTATGTGCCTGGGTATGGAGATGTTGAGAAATTTCTCAGAGAAGATCAGGTCAGTTACATTTAACTAGCATTTTTTAAATAATCAACATTTTGACACCCTTCATGTGGAACTGAAAAAAATAATTTTAATAATTTTTAATTTTCTTGCTGTAGTTTGTAAAAAATTCAGTGTGTATGCAGTTTTTGCCTCTTTGTTTAAGTTTGTTTAAGGAAGCCACCTAGCATTCAGACCCACCTAAGCACAGTAATCTGCTCAGTGGTGAAATAGGATATATTCCCTCCTCTCCTTCCATTTTGAGCAAGCCAAAGGTAGGAATGATGCTAGGAAGATAATTTTCAGCATTGGCTCCTTTTGCAGGATGACAGGCAGATCTGGCTGTGATTGTTAGTACATGTAGATATGAGCTAAGTGCAAAGCAGTCAGTGCTCTGGTGACTTAGTTTTCAAGATGATGTCCAGAAGGACAATAGCACAACGATACACATCCAGAGAATATATGCTTCTCCACAGTTAGAGAAATGCTACAAGAAGATTTTGAAGGTCTTAAAGGGCTGGCCTTAAGACATGATGTCTTTATTATGGCTTCTTATTTAGGCCATTAAGAACTTAATATTCTAATTGTACCCCTGCCTTTTTCATTCTATTTAAGTTTCTTTTTTTTTTTTTCAATTCACTAGAAACTCTATAAAATTGAGACATTCATGACCTGCACTGTTCTATGTTTAAAATGGACATAAAAATAGAAAATGTTGCAAGACATGTCAAAGCCTGGGCAATATCTTAATGTCTTACCTCTTACGTTGAAAATGAACAAAGCCATTTACAGCCAATGAGGATCTTGTGATTTCAGGCAAATACATTTTGTCATGATTGCACAATAAAATCAGTGCACTCTCTTGTGCTCTTTCTTCCAGCTCTGAAGTATGCCTCCTATTTATATATATTTGTATAGATATTTATTTGTCCAAAGAAGGGCAACAAAGCTGGTAAAGAGTCTAGAGAACAAGTCCTATGAGGAGTGCCTGAGGGAACTGGGGTTGTTTAGCGTGGAGAAAAAGAGGCTCAAGGCAGACCTTATTGCTCTCTATAACTACCTGAATTGAGGTTGCATTAAGGTGAGGGGTTGGTCTCTTCTCCCAGGTAGCAAGGGATAGGACAAGAGGAAATAGCTTCTAATTGTGCCAGGGTACATTTAGGTTGGATATTAGGAAAAATTTCTTCCATGAAGGGTTGTCAGGCACTGGAACAGGCTGCCTGTCCTGCAGGTATTTGAAAGACATGTAGATGTGGTGCTGAGGGACACAGTTTAGTGGTGACCTGGCAGTGGTGGGTTAACACTTGGACTTGATGATCTTAAAGGTCTCTTCCAACCAAAACAATTTTATGATCTCAGCCAATAAACAGGCCCAAGACTTCCTGGCAAGCTCTTTTTTTAAAAAAAAAGCAAAGCATATAAACCCATTATATGCGAAAATAAGGAGTATATATTGTCCATATTTTAATTGCATGAAAAGATGGAGATAACCACCAGCAGAAACCTTCAGGAAATGGGAAATCCTTGAGTTCATAAAACCAAGTATATTGGATTGCATTATGTTTGGAACATATATTATGCAAAGTAAAGACTAACATTTTCTGCAGTGCAAGGAAGTAATTTTTGCAACTTTTAAAGTGCAGTCTTCAATACCTTTCATTTCATTTACTCCAGCAAAGCAGACAATTTGTGGCACAACTAGCTTCTGAAGTGATTACAACTCAAATCAGAGCAGTGCATGTCCTTACTGATCATGACAGACTTGGCTTTTTTTAAAGTTTGGGAGAACTGCAAATGGTAACTGTTTAAATCCTTTTCAGGTCTACAAAGACCCAGCGTGTTGACTGCATGTCAATAATTAGACTTGGGGGGAAACTATTAACACTAAGTAAAGAAGAGGGTAATTTCTATTTGTACCCAAATTCCAGCATCTTGAAATTCCCTGTGAAAGCAACTAAAGCCCAGCTCCAAGGTTTGTGATTGCCTGGTGTTTGCTACCAGACCCTGGCGTGGCTACCAGACCCTGGTGCAGCTGCAAACCTGGAAATCTGACTTCCTGGTTCTCTGGTTGGCAGAGAACATATATAGGGGATTGGTGAGGAATCGGGCAGGTTCTGCCACTCTGGGACTTTTTGCTTTAATTTCAGTCTTTGTTAAACTGTAAATTTTCCTTTTTGTTGAAGCTTATTTTTTTAAAGGTTTACCAGCCAGTGCTAGAAGTTGTGAGGAACAGTATTAAAAATAGTGGGTTTTTTTTCAGTGCTGTCCAAATTTTTCTTCTCCTGCAACTGCCTAAACATTAGAGTACAACTGTAAAAGTCAGTGTGCTAAGCTACTAATATTTGTCACATGTATAATCCTATTTTGGCAAGTGCACTTAACACTTAGTGAATTCCTGTAATTAGGTGGAAAAATTGTATCATTATGAAAAAAAAAAAAGGCAATCCCAGTATGTTTCCTGTTAAGATGTCCACTGCTTTGCTACCAGCTGTCAAAGGGGCACAGACCTCACCCCCAGGTGCCTCATTATCTTCTTTCTTGATCTATGTCCAAAGTGAGTAGTTAGAAAAGCCTGCCTTCTTACCAAAACAGAATTTGTACATGTCCAGTCATGTCTCAGGTGTAAAGAGACAAGTGTGAAATGAGACCTGACCATATTCAGTTAATGTCCAGTTACAGAATTGCCAAATGGGAATTCTAGAGTGGACTGTTTCACTGATGTCGTCTTCACTGGTGTGTGCGTAAACATCTCAATGGGAAACAAAATGTGCTTCCAGTTGAAGGAAGGACAAGTTGTTTTCTTAAGGGGCATTCAGAAATATTTCAGGTAGTGGATAAAAGAAAATAGATTTCAACTGGAAAAGTGGCAAGAAAAGTATACATAACCTCTTATAGTAATACTTTGTTCTTACACACTCAATACAACATCTAGACAATCATCCTTAGGCTAAAGAGATCCAGAAAAAACTCTTCTTCTGGTGGGGGAGGAGGGACGCAACAGAGTATATGGTATTTTCTGGGTTTTGGATTGTCTTTCTTTGGTTTGGCTTTAATTAAATGAGTACTGGGACATCAATGGAATGAAAACCAACTAACTAGTCACTGCTGGTGATGGGACGCCTGTGTGATTTGTTCCTCTTTCAGGCAATGGGTGTGTATCTCTATGGTGAACTAATGGTGAATGAAGACGCAAAACAACAAGAACTTGCACGTAAATGCTTTGCTGCAGCACGAGAACATATGGATGTGTCCTCAGCCAAAGTGGTGGCAGAGATGTTATTCTGAAGAGGTGATTTTTCTTTTTAAGTTAAACACCTTGATTTTGCCTCATACTGAAAAAAAACCCGCAGAGCTCATGAGCTCACTAAATGTAGTACACTTTGGCATGCCATGCAGCGTGCGGCTGCTTACCCTGAGAACTTGTTAAGTATCTTGCCTTTTTCTTTTTTTTTTTTTTTTTTTAAGCCCAGGTGCTGGAGCAGTAGATAGATATAGACACTAGCGGGAGACCATGGCATATGACTTTGTTGTAAGCTTTGTAATGAACTGTACACGAAGCAACAGTAAGTCCGAATGACCGCCGAAGGCCTGGCTCCACCTGCAGTTTCCCATGCTGTATTCTTTACTCTGCTTACAGAACTTGCAGTTGTGTAAGGACCACTTCTGTTCAGTGAAGCTGCATGTTGACTGCATAAGCAGCAGTCTTTGAAAAGAATGTGAGCCCACAGCAGGACGAAGCTGTGCACTTGGAAGGAAATCTGAATCATGTGAGAATAAGCTGATAATTCAAATGTTTTTGTGTTAAGTGTAGTGAGGCCTTTGAAGACTGATTATGAGGTAAGAAGAGTAGCCTTAACATGAAGAAGCTTCTTAATATCATACATAATCAGCTTGTTTCTGAAATTAATGGGGAGGAATCACCAGAGGAAAAACCAGAATTGCAAGAAATACTAATGAAATAAAGATTGCTGCAGGCCATAAACTGGTTGTTGGCAAAGATATTCTCCATTTCTCCATCTGTTTGAGTAGCCATAGGTAACCTAAAAGTGTCTCTATGTGCATGTTTAACACATAGCCAGTTAGGAATGGTGTGAAGATCTCTTCCAGTAGAGCATACTTCAGATTTTTGCTTAATAACTCATCTGACAGACTGGTTGCCTTGTTTTTTCACATTACTTTACAGTTCATTTGTGTTATCAAAATTCAGGCATCTAATTTAGCAGAATCATAACTTTCTAATTGGTACTGAGCAGAAATCCCAACTGTTTTCTGTTCAACCCTGTACACGTAGCAGTACTTGATACTGAGTTCCATTTGAATTTGTAGTGTTTACATTATTTATATGAAATACAACAGAGAGAGGTACCATGAAAGCAAGTTTGTTTATGAACAGCCATGTTGTTCTTCTCTATATCAAGAACTGTGCTTGCCAAGAAAACTTGGAAAGGTTGATCAGACTGTAGAGTGCCAGGCTATCAGTTGGGGGGTGGATGCCTTCTAAAATGGGTAGGCTAAGAGACTTGCTTTTGTACTCCAAATTATCAAGGACCCACAGGAATCTGAGTTACAATCCAACAATTTTTCATCTAGTTGATAACCCTCAAGTGTCTGAAGGCCAAAAACACAGAGATGCAGTTTGTTCTTGTACAACTGTACTAGGGACTGTGCCTGTCTTCCTATAGTTCCTTTAACAGCAAAATTAAAAATAAAAATTTCTACAACCTTCCTTTTGCTGGTAAGTATCTAGCACAGGAAAAGTATATGGTACGTATGTGTTAGCAATAGTCTAGAATTGCCCCTTTGACTTTTCAGACAGCCTAGAAGTGCGTGGTAAGCTACAAGACAAATTATAAAGATACTGTTATGAAAACAACATTCTGTGTGACTGCACAGCTTTCTTTTAATGTTGTGGCTGTTTGGGTTCCTGGCATGATGATTTGTGACTTAAGATTAAAATCACATTGCCAGGGATTACCACACAGCCATGACCGCAGCTGCTTGTACGAAACTCACAGTAACTACCCGAGCTGTGCACAGCATGGAATCCTCTCGGTCCACTAAACCAAACCAGACCAAACCAAACCAAAGCACACAAAAACAGGGAAGCAGCAGAGACATCACGGAAGAACCTCATCTGGTAATTAGCTGTCCCGAGACGGAGACCTCTCTGGCGAGGTGCAGAGCTTAGCTGATTGGTGAACAGTGATTGTTTCCCTCTTTGTTCACAGTGGCTAAGTTCTGCACCTGAAGAGAAGGGGAGAGGGACTTCATGTCAGCCCGCACAGGGCAGGGAGCACTTGCTGGCTAAGATACCTTGCTGCTGAATGGGCAGATTTACAAGGAGTGTGCATGTGTGAGATGCAGTACATCAAGGATAAGAGGCAGAGGTCACTTGGGCAGTACCAAAGGCTCTTGGTTTTAGTTAACATGAAACTCCTCCACACTGTGAATTCTCAATCTTACTGCAAACATAAGGCGATGCCTGCAGTAATTTGGTTACCGTGCTTTTCTAAAGGTCAGAGGAAATAAATGTTTGTGACTTTAAGCTGTAATTGTCTATAAAGCTTTATTTCATAGCCTTCTCTGTAATGGATGCTGTCATGATCTCTCTGCGGTGGTAGCTTAGCACCGTGTGTTGTTTGCAGGAAATGGTTGTTTCCGACCGGAGCTGCCACTTACGGCTGGGGGCGGTGTTTCTGGCCG
>NW_008614090.1:0-43628 GCF_000691845.1 Merops nubicus | reverse complement strand
AAAAAAAAAAAAAAAAAATGGACCTTTTCTAAAAGCCTTTGAGATACGTTGTTAACTGTTTTCTCTGAAAAACGGAAAACGACTTGTACACTAGGATCTCCTGACGTTAAACACTAAATTACCTAAGGTGGAAAAGCTGTTTAGAGAACTGTTGGCTTAAGACAAGAAGGTATGTGGATACATGGCACATCACAGAGTATTGCTCTGGTAACTGACCTCCGGTGTTATTTTCAGAAAAACCTGCTAATAACCAAAAGAATGTGCTTTCACTGCAGATCTTCCCTCTCTTCTCCAGACCTCAATGTGGTAGCTCTTAGAAATCTAAGTCATCACTGTTAAGTCTGTAACCAGAGTTACGCTCTACCGGTAACCTGAAAAATATCTCTGTTTGGAAAGCCAGGGCAATCAAGAGTGCACAAATGTGCCTTTACCATGACAGTGATAACTTTTACTGCTGTTTCCCTTGCAGGAAAGATCACAGAAAAACTCTTTTAATATATCTCCTACTAAACCCTGGTGGTACTAGGATTGCATTGACCCGAGACATCAAAGGAAGGATTATGTGACTGCTAAAACAATCGGCTGACAAAAATATTTACCTCTCAGTATTTATGTCTTCCAGAGGTTCGCTGTAACAAGAACGCATGTGCATAAAACAAACTACACACAGAGACACATCACTGTGGCTTTAGGTGCTTCTTTGATACAAGAAATTTGGGGTTTATCCTTGCTCTTCGGTGATTGAACCATCCCAGTTTGCAGATGACAAGGACTCTTGATTTGAATGATTTTATGCACTAGAGTAATTTGGCTAACATTAGTAATTTCTGAAATTCAGTGACACTGTATTCTGTACTTAAAATTTTGTTTGTAACTTCTCTGCCACATTAAAGGCTGATATAATATTAGTGGGAACTATGGTGGGGCTGGATTAACTGGAAGTGGAAATAATCTGTGAAAAGCAACCGTCCTGCTGATGGGGTGGGACTGAAGGAAAAAGAAAAGATCAGCATTCTCTCTCTGACTTGTTAGGTTAACTTTTACCAGAAATGTCAGACCTTCCATTTGCTGAAAAATGTCTTCAATATTGCTGTGCTGCTCCTTTTGCATGGTGATATATCAAGTGTGGCTCCTTTCCTAGGAACATACTGCTCCACTGATCAGAAGATATCTTAATTGTTCCATTCAGAGGATCAGAATTTAAATCACAAAAATTTGTTAACATATTTCCTTTGTAGACTATTGTTTTACATCAAATACGCTTGTAAAAATAAATACTTTTTTCAAGTATGTGTAGTCTTTCCACTGCACAGTGGTTCAACATTAATTTACATTCTTTAGGAAGAAGAATGGCTCCATTTCTGCTTTTGCAGCAGGAGAGAAGCAGCTGAAAGTCATTAGTTAATGGATATTAACATGATTTTTTTTTTTTTTTTTAAAGTTCTTGTCCTCAGAATCTAAAGAGCCTGCCTCAACAGTGACTTCATCTCAAAGAGCACAGTTCCTCTTTACCTTGCTACATTTTCTGACCTCCCCTTTCCAGGCACACTTTGCCAACACCTCAGTTAGGGGACACTCAAGCAACTTCTTTCAAATTCAGCAAGAGTTAGGAAATTGACCAAGAATGCGCTGAGATACCACAACAACTTCTAATGTAGTTATGCTCACAGAAGTATTTATTAAGGGACCCTGTTCGTAAAAGAGTTATGCTTCATTTCACATTTTTTTCTGCAAAGGCCAGCAAAGGAAACCAGCTCGCTTTTTTCCTTTTCCATTGTGTAACGGAAAGAACACAGAGCTGGCTATAACTCTTGCACAGACACCCAGAAATTAAAGGCATTAAATACCTCTCCAGAGCTAGTATAGTACTGTTAAAACTACATGGAAGGTAAAGACATTCCACATTTGCATATATCACCAAAGTTTTGTTCTTTCCAAACAATCTACTTTTCTTTTTGTAATATTGAGCACAGCAGCAGTTAATTTTGCTTGCTCCAGCTGTTCCAATCTGTCTCAACAGTATTCACATGAGCATGAACTTGAGCATTGATTTCCCACACAACAACTTCATGATGCATCATGCATGGTAGCAACTGAGAAAATGAAGAGAAAATAAAATGCTAACAGCAACCAACCTAAAAAATGGCAAAGAGGTGGCAGCCCTGGCCCTGGATCTGGGATTCTATGGCTTGTTGTTGCTAATCCAAGCATTGCTAAACAGAGCGAGGCTCCAGGTTATGAAAGAAGCTAAAGGTAGCTTCAAACATTTACTGTCGCCATAACTCATCAGAAGTAAGAGAACATAAGACTCCTGTATGCATTACATAGCTGCTTCATTGGTATTACTATCAGTTTAAAATCCTTCTGAATCATGTAAAAAGCTCTGGCAATGAAGCATACAAAGTGTCATTTAGTTAAGTTTTTAATAGCCCCTAATGAAAGCTCAGCAGAAAAACAAAAACAAAAACAAACGTTACTGTTCAGCTACTCAAGATTCTCCCAAGGTGCATGTTTATATTAATTTCCTGAGAGGAGGATGTTTTAGATTCAAACTGTAGTAAATAAAAGCAAACAACAATAACAAAAATCCATTTCCAAACTTACTGTAACTGCAGTCATTACTGGAAGTGATCACATTTTATCAAATGATACTTTTATCAAGACTTGACTCAACACACTAAAATCCAGTGAAACTGCCTGTTTATTGTTTGTTTGTTCTTGAGTATAGTCAGGTATTTGGGGGAGGTGGCACAAATGCTACTCTGTTTAGAGGTGAAAGCTAAGACTTCAAATCTAAGAGACATTTACATACCAATGCACATGGCTGTGACAAGCATGAGCATCACATAGGTATGTCCTTGCCCCGTTTAGGTTTCATTCTTCTTCTGTTTCATATTCAGCCTCCTCTGAATAAAATAAAGCATTTTGTTTGTTGGTTTGTTTTTATTTCTCCCATCTCTCATTTGGTCCTTCCCAAACACGGTGGTAGTTTTACTTTGGATAGCATTAGAAAGCATGATATAGAAGGAAGGCTGGATTGTCTCTCCCATTTAGTTCATTTGGCCAGCAGCTGATCTCAGTGATTAATTTCTGGACGTAGATTTTCACTGTAAAAATGAGTCTCAGATTAAGCTAAATCTGAATCTGTATAGTTAGGCAAGGCTCACCATCTATCTCCTGTGCCACTTCCTGGGTTACTTCTACAGAGTAAAGGCAGACCATACTGAGGGGTAACTTAGGCAGCCTTAGACTCCCTTGCAGCCCCAGGGATGCATTCCATCCTGGTCATATGTTTTCTGCTATAAACATGGAGTAAAACATGCTGTTTTGCTGACAGCAGTTCCTCCACTTTGTTTTCTGTTTGCATCTTTGCTGGGAGGTGTTTGCAGCTGCTGCTGGCTCTGTGCTTCCTCTAGGAAGCAATGAGCTGTACCCTATTGACCATTCCTTGCACGTTCGAGGGAAGGATAAAGGTCTTGCCTGGAAAAAAAACAGGTCTAGCCAGAAACATAGCCTGAGCAAGTGGGGAGCTTGAGGAAATAAGTAGGACTCAAGGCATAAGGAGCCTATATAGGTCTCTGACGCGTTAAAAGGATATTACAAAATAAACCGAAGAAGTGCAGCATACTGCAGCCAGCCAGTTTATATCCACAGCTGATGGAACGGTTGGGAACCAGTATATTTATTACAGAAGATTTCAGATGTTTTGTTAGAGTTCACAGTGATAGGGCCTTCTGCATACATAAATATGCAGAAGGAAACCACGGCACCTCTTTAAGAATGAACAAGCAGCGAAGTTACTGTGCCATTATGAGCTTCACTGGTTTGGGTTTGATTCCTTCTGTGCATAAACTGGACATAAAACACAAGGAAAACCCACACCAGGTCAGGGGGTGGGTCAGCCCCAGCCCTCCATACCACAGGCAGACGTGATGGTGGGTGGTGGGTCCTGCACATGCTCCAGCGCTGGTGCACGAACACATTAAGTTGCATGTCACAGACTGCCCTGCTGCATGACACTACTGTCTTGGCTTTCGTGCCTGAAGGAGGAGGAATGTCCATGCCTTCTCCAGTCTATCATTCTGTACACAATTTAAGAGTCAGGCACAGTTTTATATAAATTATCGAAGAATGTTAAAGTTTTACATCTGCAACTTAATGGTATTTTCCTCTGTGCAAAGCACTCTCATGTACTTCTATAGTAGAACCACCATTTAACATAACCACACAAACTGAGCACAAAACCTCACTCCAATTTATTGCAAACCCTATTCCAGGACACTGATTCTTAACATTTAAAAGTAAATTAATATATTTTGTGGTCTTTTAAAACAATAAAATATCTACCTTTGTGCTACAATTCCCATATTCGTGAATAAATAACTGATTTATTTAGAGGCATGTAGAATTTGCTTTCCATGATATCCTTTTCTGTTACCGAACAGCCTAGCAAAAGACTGCCGTGTATTTGATTCACTTTCTTCTAGAAACCCATCATTGATCATACCTACATTCATCCTGGATCCTGGGCAGAAAGGGAGAGTGGAGGAAGAGAAAGAAAAGGGAATGCTTCTGCCTAAGGAATAACTGTGTCTGAGAGCTCACTCTGCCTGTATAGCACAAAGAAGCAGAACTGTTGAAAAGAAATCAAGGTCAGGAAAGCTACGGTGAAAACCAGTAAACAGCTATCTTCTGAAACCTTTAAATCCCAGCAATTGTTTTCGCTAAGCTTTAGGCTTGACATTCGCTCAATATCCTTTCATGGCCTAGGTCAAGGAGAACACAGCAAGCAACTACAGCAATTCGTTCTGGTACTACATGTGTGCTGTACAGTGTATTGCTCAGCACTGACCATCTGTGTGTTAGCAAAGAAGCAAACACATAAGAAAGGAAAGTTGAAATGTAATAATGGGTTTTGCAATGCATTTGAAGAAATTTAGTTGCCTGTGGAGGCAACGTTTGTATTTTTGTCATATCTCCCGAAAAGATAGTAATGATCCTGTCTACTAGAAACTGACAGATAATGCCCAAATTGAGACACACATATAATTCTATCTTAGGAACTAATTCTAGCAAATTTCCATGCCTTTCTCATCTTCAGTAGAATTTGATACTGTCTTTTCCCTCTCCATTTGCAGACGTCTCAAGCTGATATGGAAATGCAGCACAATCATAAGATTAAAAGCACTTAAAACACTTACTGGTAGTCTCCACAGGGAAAGATACTGCAGAGAGGAAATTTCTATCTTCAGCTACCATTGCAAGTTAGTTTGGAATAAAAAAATGGAAGTCCTACCTTTACACAACTTACACATAGTAGTAGTTAAGGCATCCTTAATTAAAGCAAAGCAAAGCTGCTTTCTCATACGTGATGTATTAAGGGAAGTTTTAACTGTAGTATGCAAACGACACACTGCACGTACCTGTTCTGGGCGCCTCACAATAAACCCACAAACTAAGAAAATCCAAGAGGCAAGACATATGCAGTCAGATTTGGCAGATACACACTGAAATCTCAAGGACAGTGTGATTCAGAATGTGGGTAACTTTTCATTGTGGTTAAGAGTACATAAAAATTCTTGACTTTTCAAGATGGCAATATGCATCTGCAAATGTTTAGATGCCTAACAGATATTTTTATTCAAAATGATAGAAAAGAGAAGGTCATTGTTCCTGAAGTGCTGCTTTTTTTATGAAATGAGTCATCTGACATAATACAGAAGAGTAAGGAAACATGCTTTTAATATTTGCAAAACTTGTTGATAGACAGGAAGTTAGTAAAATGTACAGATCTATCAAGAACCTATATAGTATTGCTGGATTTTCTTCTGCCTCTTGTTATGTTCAGGTTAACTGTCTTATATGGAATTATTATTTCCTAATCCTATCATTACTACAATTCAACTGAATATAAAAGCCACAGCTTAATTTCTGCAACTGAGTTTCAACATACTGGGTTTTTTCTTCCTTCTCACCCTCTCTCACTTCACACACACAAGAACATAAAATACAAACTAAGTCACAATCCAGGCCTGCTAACTTTATTGCTACAACTCAGCTGCAGCCAGATGACATTTCATATTTTTGTTTCAGTGGCTGATGGCAATGAAATGCCTATCCCCAGCTGGCTCCTGGCCACTAAAAGAACCCAGTCACTGTGAGTACACTTAAGCCATCAGAAGAGGCTCATGAGGTTTATCCCTTACCAGCAGCCAGACAGCTGGTTAAAGGAGAATGGCCAATGCAAACAAGGGAAACTCCTTTTTTGGCATTCACTAGTGAAAAGACCACCTAACAGCATATTCCAGAATAGGCTACTCTGCTAAGGCTGCAAATGAACTGGCTACCATGATCCTATCTTTTAAATCCACGCAAGTGTTTAAGTAAAAATTGCATCACGAGTATGAAAATCTTTGCAGAGAGGTAGGTGGACTTAAACAGGCCCACACATGAATACTGCTGTGAACTAAGTGCTAGAGTGCTGCCTCCAGCACCAGCTAATTCAGTTACAGTGGTATAACTTCTGGTGTAGCCCAACAAAACATGCTGATTGCACAACAAAGCCATTGCTGAGTACCTGGGAAGTAGAAAAACATGGAATCAGAAACATGCACCAACATCCTGGTGGAGGACTCCTCCCATGGCATTCAAGGTTTTGACTGTTCAAACTTTGGTCTTTTAGAAAGCTGCACTTCTGTGTCAGAATTTGTCACCTTTCTACACCCTTCTTGAATCATAGGAAAAACTGCACTTTAATTAGTATGACATTTTTCACTAACACTGAACATTAGCATTTAATTCTGTCATCACAGTGAAGAAATGGGGTAAACTTGTTTTAGTAGTGTTTGGTTTAATAATTGAAAGTAATTTTTGCTAGACATTTCATTCTGAACTGGTGTAGTGCTTCAGATTTTTTTTTTTTTATTTTACCCCTCCAAAACCAAGCCAAACACATACCACCATGGCATGAATTCTGACTTGCCAAATTAATATTGACTCACTGGCATCTTCAGTCTTACTTTCTATTAATACCTCTTTGCTCTTACAGTGCTGTGAGTATGGAAACTTGATCAGAAATCCCAGAAATCACAGATTAACATGTTATGACTGGTCAGCTAAATTGCAATACCTGGTAACGTACCTGCTCCTACCATACGTCACAAAATAAAACATGTTCTGCTTTGTCTATGCACTGTACTAAGATCTTGGTTGAGTGAAAGCGACAGAAGGGGTTTTGTTTTGGTTTGTTTCTGAAGAAAATCCACAGAAAACATTCAGTTCCATGCTGGAAAGCTTGCAGAATTCAAAAAAATGTAACTTTGCAGTATTAGACCAGAAAGAAGCACCATCAACAAACTAGTCAAATTTGCTGATCGTATTCTTATTCAAAACAACTCCTGTGAAGCAGAAAGAAATTTGAAAAGCTCTCTACATTCACTATAATATCCAGGATTAGGGTGTGAGCTGATATGCAGATTGGATGGAAGGGAACAAGCTACTCAAAGCCTGATCTCAGGATTTGTTGGCTGGTTCTGCACAAAAATGCAGCCGTGAAGGGTCCAAGGAACTTTTTCCAGGAAGCAGTGATTACAGAGAAGATTCACATCAGATGGGTACTGCAGGAGCCACCACATGAGAAATCTTCCGTTACTCAGATCTACCAAATCATACTGTTGCCTTCCACTGGCAAACTAACAAACTAAAAAAGTAGCTTCAGCATGCCACAGAATCATGGCTTATATAAAAATTAGATCACAATTCAAGCCATGTGAAAGAGCAAAGAAGAAGAAATACCAAAGATGTGTAAAAACTATGCTAAATAAAACAAAAAGAATGCCAGTACAGATGTAACTTATTAAAGTTACACATAGCATCAATTAGGTTTCTTCCTTAAAGCCTCCTGAAATGACCAAACCCTCCCTCTAAGATTTAAATCATGCAGTATTTCTTAAGAAGCCAAACACAGGAAAATAAGATGTACCAATTCACTATTAATTTTGCTCTTTCTGCCTTCACTATACATTTCGTTTTTGCTTGAATTGATTTACCTCTATTTAACAGGAGATTGATTTTGTTTAAGAAAGTTAGTTTTTCATGCATTTTGTTGGTGGAAAAAAAAAATTACAGCACTGTGAAAGGACAGTTACAAAATTATCTCCAACAACTGTAATACACATATAATAGCCATACCATTCACCTAACAAATCATCAAGAACCACAGAATCAGAGGATCATTAAGGATGGAAAAGACCTCTAAGATCATCAAGTCAAACCATCAGTTATCAATAAATTGCAACTCTTTGCCAATCTTTCTTTTAAGTAGTTAAAATTACATATCATTGTAATACGGGGAGTGTTTAAGGATAACCAATCTCATATGCAACAACCGGATTAGAAGTTAAAGAAAAAAAAATTATTCTTCCTTTGGAGACAAATTTTAGATTATTCACCATTCTAGGCATCGCACTACACACGTTCCCACTACACAAATACCTCAGAGTTTGTGATCAACAAATAATTTAGTTTAATCCTGTCCTTTTCAGGTATGATATTCAGGGAATAGAAAACTGTGTTGCTTGACTTTTATTTTTTTAAATATGTATGGCCACCAACAACTGAAAAATCAGAACAGACCTCTTTTTGATTTTTCATGCAGAAAAATTTTGAATCCAGAAAGAGGGGGAAAAAACTTTCTTCACAGACACACATTATGTATTTACTGTTTCCTTCATAGGCTGCAATCAAATATTGCAAACATTAGCATGTAACTTTGGTAATTTGGTCCAGTATGACTCACTTGGAACAAATCAGTCAACAGCAATACAGAAAATATCCTTCCACTTATTACAGCCAAGGGACACCAAGTACATTGGTTTTCTTTTCGCTGGCTCAAAACCAAATCATAGAATCGTTTAGGTTGGAAAAGACTTTTAAGATCATCGAGTCCAACCATTAACTTAACACTGCCAAATCCACTGCTAAACTGTGTTCCTAAGCACCACATATACACAACTTCTAAACAAGTCCAGGGATGATGATTCATCCACTTTTCTGAGCATCCTGTTCCAGTGCTTGACAACCCTTTCTATGACAGTATTTTTCCTAATATCCAATCTAAACCTCCCCTGGTGCAACTTGAGGCCATTTCCTCTTGACCTATTGTTTGTTACTTGGGAGAAGAGACCGACCCCCACCTCTTGACAGCCTCCTTTCAGGTAGCTGTAGAGACCAATAAGGTCTCCCCCTCAGCTGCCTTTTCTTCAGATTAAATAGCCTCAGTTCCCTTCAGCTGCTCCTCTTAAGACCTGTTCTCTAGGCCCCTCACCAGCTTCATTGCCCTTCTATGGACATGTCCCAACACCTCCATGTCCTTCTTGTAGTGAGGGGCCCAAAACTGAGCACAGTACTCAAGGTGCGGACTCACCAGTGTCAAGTACAGGGGACAATCACTTCCCTAGTCCTGCTGGCCACACCACTTCTGATACAATACAGGATGCTGTTGGCCACCTGGGCACACTGCTGGCTCATGTTCAGCCAGCTGTCCAAAAGCACCCCCAGGTCCCTTTCTGCTGAGCAGCTTTCCAGCCACTCCTCCCCAAGCCTGTAGCGTTGCCTGGGGTTGTTGTGGCCCAAGTGCAGGAGCTGGCATTTGGCCTTGTTGAAGCTCATACGACTGGCCCTGGCCCATTGCTCCAGCCTGCCCAGATCCCTCTGTAAAGCCTCTCTACATTCAAGCAGATCAACACTTCTGCCCAGCTTGATGTCGTCTGCAAACTTACCGAGGGTGCGCACATTCAGAAAGCTGTGTTAAGATACATGCCTCTGATTTTATAGGCAAGAATAGTATCCCAAGGAGCATCTTGGGACACATTAAAGCTTGGTAATATATGGCAACAAATTACGAAAAAGTGTTAAGATCCATTACTATTCTCCATGTTTATTTTTCTAGTTAAGCTAGAAACAGCTTCACAAAACTCCTTGGGACAGATACTCTCCTAAGGGTAGAAAAGTAAGCTATTGCTCTCTGTCCATGCTTTTTGCATGAGACAAAAAGCCTAAAAAATAAAAAGCAAGCAAACTACCTCTGGACACAAAAAGGAAGGAGATGAGTTGCAACCATATGCTCTCTTTAGGAAATTTGGCCCTCAAACTGGAAAGTTTCCTTATGCCTTTGTTGTGCTTGCCCTACTTTGCCTGAATGAAAAAAAAGATTTCTTAAACGAATAAACAGTATCATCAGTCATGGTACACAGAAAATAAGGTGCAAGCAACCTTCTACCTACAATATCTGTTGAGAGAGATCAGTTATTGGTATAGTACTTTGCAGAGAACAGTGTTACATGAAAGCTGCAGTACTGAAAAAAATAATTTAGCAAATCTGAGAAGTGTTTCATTTTGGAAACATTTTCAAAAAGAACCAAAGAATTCAGGAAACATTGTTGGTTTCCTGAGAACATGGAGTGCATTCACCATGAATCACTAACTCTTCCTTGAGATTGTTTCATAAAAGCAGAATTATAGAACAAAACATTTGAGGAACAACTTGCTAACCAAGCTATGCATACGACTTGCTAATAAAACCATGTGTAATTTGGGACAAAAATTGATCCTCAGACGGATAAACAACAAGAAGATGAGTGAAATGCTTTAAAATATATAGATCTCTTTTTTAAAGAAGGTGCTCAGGAAAAGCCTTTCAACTATCTTTAATATTTACATAATATATGTTATATAATGTTCCAAAAGGTTAACAGTTCCAAACAAAGGATTATTTGCAGACATATATGAGGGAATACAAAGTTGCAGGATATCCTTCAGTAGATATTTTTTCTATCTTTTGTAACCTGCAGTGCAAGACATTAATGAAAGTCTGACACCTGGATAAAGATCTGATTTGTTGGCTTGATAAATACATGACAAAAAAAAAAATCTAATCTTTCGGGGTCAGTTTTCTAAGAAGTTCATACAAAAGCTTCACAGTCCTTTGGTTTTCTTCGCCATTATGGTTAATCCTGTATGCAGTACGGATAAGAAGGCTACACACTTCTTTTCTTGTATCCGTTCTCTCAGTAATCTGAAGGGAAACAGAGAGGAAATAATGCAATTATGTTGCTAAGGACTAAGAATACTCCATTAATATTTGCCACAAAACCACAGATCTGTCCCTCAACATGAAACACGTGAGATGCCCTCCCTTCAAAAGCAACTTCTGCCCAAGGTGTCTTTCCACGTATCTTGGTGGAACGGAGCAACTTCGAGATTTCCACTGTTCTCTCAAATTGAAGTGAAACAAACCAAGACGCCAAAAAGTTTTGAACAGAAACACAAATGGACAGACTGCGCAACCCTTTAGAAGTAATCTCCTGAGAAAACAACTACAAGCACATGAAGGTTTTGGTTGAGTTTGGGGAGACAATTCAATTCTGTAAAGCTTTGTAAAGTGAAAACAAATCCCCTCCAAAAAAAGATTACAAAATACCAGGAAAAGACCCTAAGCTGCAATTTTTGCAGATCAGGAGGGACTTTACTCTCCATTATCTGTGTGTTAATCTCAAAATCACTGCCACACATCTCAGTTTGGTTCCTTATCATTCTGCCTTTCATATATTGCCTTCAGGCCTTTTCAAAACACATGGAGAACCTAGCCACACATTAGTGATTACACAGATACAGTCAAAATCAATCAAACATATTCTAGCCTACAACAGCTCATGACCACTCTGCACTGGGGAATACTGAGAGTTTTGAAATTTAATTATTGTTGCTTTCTATAAAGAAACTAGAAATTGCCTTCAGTCTTCCTGAAAAATGTTTAAAGTAGCATAGTACAATACTACAGTATCACTGCTCAACAGCCACACTCCTCAAGGGAGAAACTAAAACCAGCAGACAGTAAAAATACATACAACACCCCTAATTTAATCATTACATTTTATGTCAAGAAGAAATGGATAATTTGTGAACTTAACACCTAAAATGCTAGAAATATCTTAGCCTTTCTTGAACAGAAAAATGTTGCATCTGCTTAGTCAGACAGAAGGAATAAACAGCAAAACAGGCTTCCAGTTCCCTACATCATAAATTCAGATTCCTTATACATTCCATATACCCTACAGAGGTGGAAGACCACACTGGTGCTGAAAGGAAAAACTTTTTGAAGTGCTAAAACTATACACTGACCCCAGACCTGCATGCATAGGAGGCCTGTACTTCTTAAAAGAATATGGTTTTATTGAGAGGAATAAATTCTTAATCTCATACCGAGATATCACTTTTATCTTGAGAGACACAAACATGTTTTACTCTTTGCACCAATATAACTGACGGCTGTCATCAACAATAGAAAGATACAGTGGCACGCTTCCAAAATTTTGTTCTTCTTCAGCTTTTTTCACACCTTAGGTGACACTCTCTCAGGTCTTAATTGTTTTTTTCTCTCAATTATTACACCATTTTCTTCTCTGGCTTTGCACCAACCTTCTGCCTCATCAATGTTAACACTTAGTAACTAGCTGTTTTACATAATGGAAAACAGAGAAGACAGTTCCATCATCTCTGCAGCAGCTGTGTAACTGGGAAAAGCTAAATGTTGCACATGTGGTCTCTTCCAGGTAAAGATGAACTGTGGGTATCCCTGAACTGCAAGCGACTACTCCAACTATTTCTGCAGCTGCATAGTCAGGGCAGCAACTTTTCTAGTGACATCTTGTCAATAAGTGTCAAGAAAGAATGTATTTTGACTGTAGCTAAAATAGATCCGTAGCAGGGTAGGTATAGCTGCTGTAGTCACAGTCGTCTTTAATTCTGTGTGTTCTTTATAAGAGGTAAGAACTTAAACCCAAAATAGCGTAAAAACAAAACAAAACAAAACAAAACAAAACAAAAAAAAAAAAAAAAAAAAAAAAAAAAAAAAAAAAAAAAGGAAAAAAGGGAAGGAACACTTACGTGGTAAATAAATTCTTGGGCAATCCTATGTCCACCAGAAGAAAATAGCAAAAAGTTGGTAAGAAGATGTGTTATAAGATGCCAGATATAACTCTGCTCTGTATCCATTATACTGTGTACAGCAGCTTCCAGATCTTTGACAGAAAGGACTGTACAGCTGAAGAGCATCATTAGATGATTATAGACTGCTTGAGCTTCTACCTGTAGGAAACAATTTCAAAGGATGCAGGATCAGAGAGGAATAAAGGTCATATCTACGGTATTTTCCTTTTGTATTTATTCACTAACAGGAGACTGAAACCTTGGCAGAAACTGCCAAAACATAAAAAGAGTCTCAATTTAAGCAGCAGGGAGAACAGGGAAGGAAGGGCTGTACACATTTCTTTTATACTGATTCAAATACACAGAGGTGGACAGAATGGATATTTTAACTTACTTTGGTCTTGCTAATTAAGCAGGCAGGGCATCAAGCCAGGATTTGACCTTTATTAATAATAAAAGGAAATGAAGAAAATCCCTCAGCAGAACATGGTCAGATTTTTGCATTGTGGGAAAAAGAACAGAGGCTCCTCAAGGGCTCATTTCAGTATTGCTGCTACAAATCAATTAAATGCCCATGCAACCTGACCTTGTCTGATAAAATGTTCTAGTAAGAACATTCTTCCTTCTTCCTGTGTTGTTTGCAACTTACATTTCTCACCTTTTGAATTAGCCCATAAAACCTAATTTTTACTGGGAGTAGAAAACAGAAGATTTTGGCACCTACTCAATAGAAAAAGAACTATAAGCAATAAATCCAAACAATAATTCTCTTCACTATATTAAAAATAAACCAAACAAACTGGTAGGAAAAAAAAAACAAATGGGCAAGTGCAGGAAAATGGAAAAATATACCACTGCAGACTTAAATGAAAAGGACACCTGTTTCTCAGCCATGTTCATTAGGACAATTTGTTTCAGTCATTTACCTGATCTTGCTTTTCTCATCCCTGTCCTATTAGCAATTCCACATAAAATGGCCTAAAAAAGCTGCTATTCTTAAATTATGCCTACAGCTACACATGAGGCAACAAATTATACCAGAACTTAAAGAAAGGGAACTATAATTCTTCAAGATTCCCTATTCCTCTGTCTATCATATTCTTGGTGTGCCTCCAACCCATGTGCCAGAGACTGGCAACCGATACTAGCAGGTTCTGCTCCATGGGCTCACTTAGCCTAGAAGACTCATTCTTAGAGCCAGAGTTACTATGACCAACCTCTAAGTTGTGTTCTTTTGATGTTCCCTAGCCTAAAGATATGAAAAGATTACAACAAATGAATAAACACTGAGGAGCAGAATACTCAGTCCTGCACATGAGTCCAGTCTAGGGAGCGCCAAAAGTAGCCTTTTTCTTCTTTAAACCATTTTAACCCTATGTATTCCACTCTTGCTGATATGTAAGCTGCTACATAAAGTAAACAGCAGGAAGATGAAATCTTGTCACCCCCTGACACCTTTCCACACAAAACCACCCTGAATGAAAAGTCCTTCAGCTTGGCATCTGCCAGAAGTTCTCCTCAACCAGTGAAAGGTGAAGGTGTTGAGGAGGAAACCATACTATTTGAAAGAGCTGAGAGCTAACCTGCCAAAGAAGAAATTAAAAGAAAAAGCAAATATCTAAATGAAGGCAGAAGCTTTGCATCAACTGTGGGAATTCTTCTGACCTGCGGAAAAAAAAATGTGGCAGTAACTAAAGAAAAGAATCATAATTAATTGAAATACTAGACCTCAGAGGACAGATGAATAACTGCATAGGCTGTCAATGGAAAAGCTTTTCTCTCACTGAAGACTGTTATGACAGAACAACAAAATGATAGAATGGGGGACACAGAGGAAGATGATTTTATATATGGGACAACGTGATTTCATTCTGTGATGGTAGAGTTATAAAAATGTTCCATACCTAGATCTGCACCTGTTGTTCTTCAGTTTCACTTACTCATGTTTATTGCCTGAGAATTGCCTTCTTTCCCAAAACTGCATTCTAAAACCAACTCTGGTTTCTCTACTTCACTGTAGCTATAAGCTAACTCTGCTCAACCAACATCCCAGCCCCTCTCCTCAACTGTAAGAAATTAAAAAGAAAAAATATGTAAAGTGATTGGGATGTGAGCTTGTGTTTGTAGTGCCATCTGGGTGGCGGGAGAGGAAGGCAATAAACCATTGCAGAACATTCTGTTGTACATGGACCATTAGATGTAAAATGAAAGTATGATGTCTGCATGTTTAAATAGAGCAGAATCTGTTTTCAAATTAAACTAGAGATGCTGTAGCCACCTTCTGAATCTGGGCTTTGTCGATCAGATTGCTTGGGCTAGTTTCAACTTGCATAAGAAGTCTAAATTAAAAGCTTTCATGTATCTGCTTGCATACACAGACACACATCACTCCTCATGCACTACAGTGCAAGAGGTTAGAACAATGCTTTCTTCTGTTAGAAACCTAGTATCTGGCAATATAACATACTTGTTACAACCTCATACACACCAAAAATCAGTAAAGATTCGTAAGAAAAATCAGAATAGATAGGGAAGGTGAGGATTCAGGACTGTGGCTGGTAAATCTCTTTACTGCTTCAGCTGCTCTTGTATTTTCTTCTCAGAAGATGCCATAACACACGAATGCCGAATTCTGCCACACAGTGATTAAAAAAATACCATTCCTAGAGTAGTTTTACTTGTGATTAAAAGCACCCAAGTTATCCAAAACAAAGCCAAACAGGTGCTAATCTATATAACATACTTGAAAAAGGGGAAAAATGTTTTCTAAATGTCACCAAGCAAACCCAAAAAAATTATCTTTCTAGGAGACCTTGTAAAGCCAATACCTTCTCCACTGTAGACCACTTTTCTTGTGGCATTCTTTGTTTTACAGCAATCAGATATAACCAGAGTACTGACTGCTTATTGCTGCTTTTACTGCCATTACATTACCCACCATTATTTGAGTCCTTTGTTGGCTTTCATTCTGAGGACAGTAGTAAAATGCCAGCAGCCACAGCAAAGCATCTGGTTCTACAGCAGCCTTCAGTAGTTGTTCTGCCGCAATGTCCACCCATTCTCCAAAATGAGCAATCAAAACCCATATTTCAAATAGGTCAAGAGAACTGGAAAATAACAAAAATACAAGTAAGTATTTGTTGTTATTTAACTTTTTAATGTCTTAAGTGAACTTCAGAAGGTGCTGGCATGAAAATAAAACTCCTTGAACTACTCTTCAATGGCCAATGCTTTATTTGCTAAGCATACAGCCATGTACTACCCTGTTATCTGCAGTCACCATCAAATGAGACACACGCAGTACTACTTAGAGATTAACTGTCGGTAGAAATAGACTATCCACAACAGCAGTTTCTAATAAACTGTGACAAAATGCTATGCATTAAAATAGACATCAGAGACTTAAATTCTTTATACTCCCCATCTGAAGGAGTCTCAAAACTTATCTCAAGTATTGTATTCTAACATACTGTTGCCTTACATTGTCTTCCAGTTTCTCTCCGTTGCTTTCCAGGGTTATTTTCTGGCGTCTGGTAATATATGAGGCATGTGTTTTTTGGTAGTTCCCAAGTAATTACACTTAGATGGACTAAATATTAAGTTTTTAGGATATTCATCTCCTGACTTCTAAAATTCAGGTCCTCCTCAATGAAAATTATGAAGGTATTTACAACTAGGTTACTGCAGTAAAAAAGTGTAGGAATAAGCTGTGGTCCGTTCTCACCTTTCCCACATGTACTCTTTTAAAGCTAAGACTAAGGAAGAGAGAAGTACCAGGGAGATGCAAACTAATGGTAAGTGTCTCTGAAGCAAAAAGTGTGGAAGGAAGAACAGACAGAATGATGGCTGGAAGGAGATTAAGAACCAAGAACAATTACTGCTATTAAGTTTGTGACAAGTCTGAAGAATTAGATATTTTTCTTATCTTTTATTGCTGGGGACTCCAAGAGGTGCTGTGTCACCCTTCCCAAGAAAGTCCAGGGGATCTTAGAAATCTCAAGAGTTCACGAAGTTGCCTGGTCATAAAATCACAGAATCAGAGTGGTTTGGGTGGGAAGGTACCTTAATGACCACGGAGTTCAAATCCCCTTGCTGTGGGCAGAGACAATTCCCACTGACCAGGCTGTGGAAGGCCCCATCCAACCTGGTCTTCAACACCTCCAGTGATGGAGCATCCAGAGCTTCCCTGGGCAACCAGTTCCAGTGTCTCACCACTCTCACAGTGAAGAACTTCTTCCTTACATCCTTACCTACCCTCTTCCAGTTTGACCCATTACCCCTTCTCCAGTCACTACAAGCCCTTGCAAAAAGTTCCTCCCCAGCTTTCTTACCAGTCCCCGTCAGATACTGGAGGGCCACAATAAGGTCTCCCTGGAGCCTTCTTTTCTCCAGGATGAACAACCCCAACTCTCTCAGCCTGTCCTCATAGGAGAGGTGTTCCAGCCATCTGACCATTTACATGACCCTCCTCTGGACCCACTCCAACAGATCCATGTCCTTCTTGTGTTTGGGACTCCAGAGCCAGATGCAGTGCTCCCAAGTGGGGCCTCAGGAGAGCAGAGTAGAGGGGAAGAATCACCTCCCTTGACCTGCTGCCCACGCTTGTTTTGATGAAGCCCAGGATACGGTTGGCTTTCTGTGTGTCTCTTGGTGTTGTCCACAAACTTGCTGAGGGTGTACTTGATCACACTGTCCATGTCACTGACCAGGATCTTAAACAGCACCAGTCCCAGGACCGATTCCTGAGGAACACCACTCGTCACTGGTTTCCAATTGGACATCAAAGCATTGACTGCAACTCTTGAGTGTGGCCATCCAGCCAATTCCTTATCCACTGAGTGGTCCATCCACCAAATCCACATCTCTTCAATTTAGAGACCAGGATGTTATGCAGGACAGTGTCAAATGCTTTGCCTAAGCCCAGGCAGATGATGTCTGTTGCTCTTCCCTTATCCACCAATGCTGTAACTCCATCGTAACAGATGTAATGTAATGTCACCAAATTTGTCTGGCAAGATTTGCCCTCGGTGAAGCCATGTTGGTTGCCACCAGCCACCTCCTCATTTTCCATGTGCCTTAGCAGAGCCTTCAGAAGCATCTGCTCTATGATCTCACCAGGCACAGAGCTGAGGCTGACTGGCCTGTAGCTGCCCAAGTCTTCCTTTTTTCCCTTGATGAAAAGGGGCTTCCTTTTGTCCCTTTTCCAGTCAGGGGGAACTTCACCAGGCTGCCATCACTTTTCAAATACGATGAGAAGTGCTTTAGCAACTTCATCCACCAAGTTCCCTCACGACTTATGGATGGATCTTATCAGCTCTCATGAACTTGTACACTTCCAGGTTCTTGAGATGGTCTTAAAGCTGGTCTTCAGTGGATCTTCCTTTTCCCAGTCCCTGCCTTTGCTTTCTGCAACTTCTGTAGTGTGGCTAGAGGCATTGCAGTGAAGACAGAGACAAAGAAGTTACCGAGAAACTCAGAATTCTTCATATCTCTTGTGACCAGGTCTCCTGTTTCCTTCTGGAGCAGGCCCATATCTTCCCTAGCTTCCTTTTCAATGACATACTTGTGGAAGTTTTTCTTGTTACCCTTGATTTCCCTGGCCATGTGTAACTTTATCTGGGCTTTAGCTTTCCTAACCTTATGCCTTTCTGCACAGACAACTTCTTTGTATTCCTCCCAGGCTCCCTGTCCTTGCTTCTGCTCTCAGTAGCCTTTCTTTTCCCATCTAAGTGTTTCCAGGAGCTCCTTGCTCATCCATGCAGACCTTCTGTCACTGTTGCTTGTCTTCTTCTAAGTCCAGCATAGCCCCTTCTCTTGTTTGTTCCTCTGTCACTTGGAGAAGGAAACTGCCATCAATGGATTCCAGGAGCCTCCTGGATTGGTGCCCTGCTGTGCAGTCCATCCAGCAGATATTGGGGTGGTTGAAATATCCCACTAGGATGAGAGCTTGTGAAGCTGATGCTGCTCCTAACTGTCTAGAGAGGGCTTCATCTGCTCCATCTTCCTAGTCAGGTGGCCTGTAGCAGACCCCCATTATGGTATCACCTTCACCTGCCTTCCGTTTAGCTCTGACCCACAAGTTCTTGGTCAGCTCCTCATCCATCCTCAGGCCAATTTCTATGGACTCCAGCTGATCACTGACAGAGGGGATGACACCCCTTCCTCTTCTCCCCTGCCTGGCTGTCCTAAAGAGCTTGTATCCAACTATTCCTATGCTTCAGTCATAGGAGCCATCCCACCATGTCTCAGTGATGCCAAAAACATCACGGCTCTGCAGGCACGTGCACGTCTGTAACTCTTCGTTTGTTCCCCATGTTCTGCTCTCTTTGTTTGCATAGAGACATTTAAGCTGCTCCCTCACTGGAGCTGGTACTTCATGTGCTCTCTTGCTGGCCTGTGATCCTCGTCCAGGCCCAGGGCATCTGTTTCTGTCATTGGCCTCAAGGTGGGGTGGATTGATGGGCCCCGCCAGCCCCCAGAAGACCAGGTTTCTCAAGGTGAGACTTGTGGTCTAAGTAGCTGAAGCCCTGGCTGTGGCACCATTCCTGTAACCAGTTATTGATTTTAGCAGTTTGATTGGCCTTTTTAAGCCCATCCCTTTGACTGGGGGGGTTGATGAAAGTCCTTATTGCACTCATGAGACCTTCACCACCGCTCCCAGGGCTCTGTAGTCCCTCTTGGTACTCTTCAGGTTGCTTCTAGCTGTATCACTGGTGCCCACGTGAAACAGCAGCAGTGGGTAGTAGGGGGTTGGACATACAAGATTTGGTCCTCTCTGTGACATCCTTGTTACGAACCCCCAGTAAGCAGTAGAACTCTCTAGAGAGAGAATCAGGTTGGCAAACGGCTTCCTCTGGACCTCTCATAAAGGAGTCACCTACTACTGTCTCTCATCACTTTCTTGGCTGCACTAGTTGTTACACATGGAGCCAATCTGGCTGTCTTACTTGGCTCTGAGGCACTGGTTTTTTCCTCTTCAGTCTGCAGAGCCATGAAACAGTTCTGCACGGGCACTTAAGGCTTTGAGGGAGGTCTCTTCCTCCTGCTAATTCTTACCTCTACCAGTTTCCAGTTCTCAGCATTGCTGGGTTACCCCTGTCTGGGTGTGCTGCTGGGGGACTTTTTGGCTGCTTGGCCATAGGCTGTAGGTTCACTGTAGATCGCCCTTCAATCTAGCTGTCTATCTCCTCTGCCTCACTGATGCTACTAGTCTTTTGACAATCTCTTGCAGCTAAGCCACCTGCTGCAGGAGGTCCTCCACCTGGGCATACCTTTTCTAGGTGGGTTTGCCATCCATCCCCGGAAATATCTAGACACTTCCTGCAGTCCTGCACGGCAGCCTCTCCCTTCAGCAGCTCCATCTGGGTGGAGGCATTCGTCACCTCTGGGATGGGTGGTGCAGACCTCCCCAGCCTGCGCAGCAGCCTTTGCTCTGAGTGTTGACAATTTTGCCTTGAGGGTCAGTTAGGATGATAGCCCTTGGTCTCCTGAGCTGGCAGAGCTTCAGTGCCCTTCTGCTCAAACTGCCACGCAAACTGCCGCACCACGCCTTTTGCCTGCTCTCTCCAAGTGCTTCCTTTATGGGCGTGGGGGTGGTCGCCATTGCCCTGTCAATGCCCAGGCCTTGTCAGCCTCTCGCACCAGGACCATTGGCTCCTGGTGGGTCTTTGCGTTCCCCTGGCATTTCCCTACTACAGGAAAACCTTGGAAAACCCCCTATACACTGAGATCTGCCACTCCACTGCTGGCTGAGCTGGTCCCGAAGCAGCGGATCTCAGTGACTGCTGCCATCATATCATCCGGGGAACATGACATGGTCATAGTTGGAATACACTGCTTTATCTTTAAGACCTTCTGGAGAGGTGGGAGGCACAGTTTTATGGATGAAGCTGTGGTGTGTGCAGACAGTATTCTACATCGGAAGTGTACTGGGGACATAGTCTACAGGTGTCCCAGAGATTTTCGATCTTGAGAATGATATTGTCTATATGCCACAGAATCTTAGGGTCTCAAAATCCTATTCCAAGGACAAAAATCTATCACATCAGTATTTCTAGATAAGTATAATCACTGACATCAGACATAAGAGGTTCACACAGAGTCACAGCGAGAAAAAGGGAGTACTGAGCTGTTTGCCACAAAAGTCACCACTTCTGCAGCTTTTTGAGGGGCAGCAGCATGGCTCAGGCTGCTGGGAACTAGAGGTGTGTGACAAAACCTGAGACTAAAATTCCTTAGCTAAAAAAATAGGATCAGCACTGGTGAAGGCTTTGAAGATACTAGAATCTGGAAATGCAATGTTAAAAACCTTAAAAAGACAAGAAATGTGATAGTGACCTAGGACAACAGCCTTCCCTTCGGCAAAATAATCTATTTATCTGACCACAATTCAATGCTGTGACAATGTAAGTGGACAGGCTAGCTTTGAAACCTTGTGATTTACTATCAAGTATGAAATTTATTTAAAAGGTAATTACTGCAAAAAGCTAACTATACTTAGGATAATATTGAATGTATTTATGACTGAAGCGTTCATGGCTCAAAGGGTAAATACAAGTCCTTAAACTTTAAGCATTAAACTAATTTTAAGAGGTATTTAGCAGAACAAAATTTAATTCTTGCCTTGAGAGCCTTGAAACCTCTGCGTTTACAAGTCACCACAACTTTCCTGTACCATCAAAGAACCTGGGTAGGAGTCATGTACTTTCTGCTTCTTCCACCACTGTTGTTTCTGATGGCCCTGTAGTGGCACCTACGTCAATGGCTCCACTGTTGTTGCCAAAAGTGGCCCCTCACTTTTTGTAGGACCTCCCCCACAAAATGTACATCAGTTGCTTTCTAGTTAAAATGTCACACAACATTTACTGTTCACCTAGATGACTACAAATAATAATAAATCATGGCATGGAAGCAATCTGTTGATTAGAAGTAAACAGAGAGTACCTTGCTGTAAGACTTACCTTTGGTGTAACGTAAAACCATTGAAAAACAAGCCATATAAACCAAGGCCACTGCCTGTAAGCAGCAAGAGGCTATGCTGTATAGTAATTTTTTTTCTTCTCTTGTTAATCTTATTAAGCAGAAAGGAATCGGGAATAAAGCAATAAGAGAAAACTGTATTCAGTTTCCTCATAGATAATAATATTTAAAGACTTAAGCCAGATCCATTTTCTCTGTAACTGGGAGGTGTTTGGTTGAAAACATAATTCTTGCATAGGTTCCAAAGGAAGTAAGAGGATATTCTGGCAAGTACAATACTATTCAAACTAGTGTACTATAAAAGCAAAGGTAGAAAAAGACAATATAAGCCAAGAAAGGGCTAGTCAACAAACGGAGATCAGATATGCCTCTATTATAGTAACATATTACAATGGATGATATTTGTTTTATTTGTTTGTTCTAAGTTGACTTATGTGTTTCTTTAGTAAGCTGGGGTCAGCTACTGGTCACCAAGGGTGAAAAAGCTTTGATAGACTTCAGGGATGAACCAGCAAGACATAGCACTGAACTGCAGCTCATACAGAAACTGAGAGGCTGCCAGCAGACAGCCTGGCCTCAGCGAGAACAGCAAAAAGGCTTCTTCTGCCACTCAGCAACAAAAATAAGCTCCTATGAGTTAGCAGAAACCAAGCATGGATGCAAGTATTTGTCTTCCAGGACACAGAAGGACAGTTGTGTATCCTGTTTTGCAAGTCTATCCAGCCTAGGCATTCTATGTTTCCATTGAAGTATTTCAGGTTTTCAATCAAAATTAAATTGGTTTCTTTGAATTTAAAAGCTGTACAACCTTCTTTGGAAAGCTCCCTCGGAGCAGATCTAAGCAAACTCATATCCAAGCTCTGGCTAAGTCAGGTCTCATTGTGCACCTGATAAGAAAGTATTACAGGGTGGTAACAGAGAGAGATGTATCTTTTTTCATTCTTTTCCTAATGTCCTAAAGCATCTACTACCAAAATTCATGTAAACAAATACTATAATTTGTTATAGCAACTATCCGGACAAAAAAGAAGCTGAGTGCAACAAGTCAGAATCAGCTCAAAAAGTAAGATAACAAACAATGATACTGCAGCCTAGTAGTCATATCTTTATGCGAAAAATCAATAAGTTTGAAGTTCAGATGTTTGCACAGGCTTGCAGAAGGCCAGTGCAAGATCCTTCATAAAACAGTTCTGCACAGAACTGTTTCTTTCCAGTACTAGCTGTTTCTCTGGTTGGAAGAATTCTCTTGTTATTCAATACAGTTTTAAAAGTTTTGGGGGAGCAATGGGAGAGTAGGCAAGCAAGCACTTCTGTTACACAGCTAGCAATTTTCTGAAATGAATGACAAGATTTTGTTTGCTCCAAGAGACTTAACTGTGTTACACAGCTAGCAATTTTCTGAAATTAATGACAAGATTTTGTTTGCTCCAAGAGACTTAACTGGTCAGGTCTATAGGTGTTACCAAGCTCAGGTTCAGTAAGTAATCTAAGTCCTAGTCTCTAAAACAAAGACCTATTAGAGAACAATAAAATGATTAAATGTAGCCACCAAAGACCTCAAATGACACGACTTCTCACAAAGCAACATATGCAGAGGAGAAAAAGTTAGAAAATATAACACTGCTTACCTAATGTTTGTATCTTCTACTAATGCTTTGAGCATATCTGAAATGTGTTTCAAGTGTTGAGACCAGTGTGTAGTTGGCAGTTCTGAGGAGGGAGGATGAAAAAAAAACTCTTAACATTCTAGTTTCTTCAACTAGAAAAGAACACTGAAATTAACCATATTAAGCTAGCATTAAAATTTGGGCACCTTGCTTCAGTTATCACAAAGCATTTTAAATTTAATTTTACAATTTGCCAGTTTTCAACAATACCTATTTCTGTGTTTCTTAGAACAATTCATTGGCAAAGCTGTGTGAGGAAGTACAGTTAGGAATATTCAAATAAAGTTGAGGTACCCTTATTTAAATGCTACCTTGATAAGCATATATAATTAGCGTACTAGCATTCTCAGAGGTTCTTGTACCAAGCTCAAATTATTGCTCATTAAAAGATGTGCCATAATGAAACTTGAAAAAAAAAAAGTTAGGTTTTCAAAGTAGAATATCAGCAGAATTCAAGCTTCAGTGACAAAAGGCAAAGCTATTTCTCATAATATATATATGAAAATTTTCATAATGGCAGTTACTAATATTACAAAGTAAGAATATTTAGTATTTTTACAATATCAGTAACTTGTCTTCTTTCCTTCAAAACTATCACTTCTGGTTTAGATTTCTCCAAAGATGACATCTGTAGCATTGCTACATAAAAATTAAATGTTTCTGAAAAAAAATACATTAAAAGAAAATTATTAAAATCGCTAAGTTAACACACCCTATTTGAAATGGTTAAGATTTTGTCTTCATCCCCTTTTAAAGTTATTTTAAAAAATAATACAGATCATGCAGGTCAGCTAAGGCTGCAAATATTTAGTGAAGAAACTTACCAAATGGACGTCTGAGTAAAGCTGTAACAAGAGGCTGGTGATGGTAAGGGAAGTAGGCCTTCAGCGGAAATTTATGCTAAGATACAAAATCACTATTTTAAAAGCTTTCGGATCAGTTTTCAAAACAAATCCACAGTGAACAATCTCATCTAAGGTAGCAATTAATAAAGACCAGAACAAAAGAAAAGAAACTTTACACTTAATTTTAGGATTTTGCATAAAGAAAGAAGGGGGGTATTTAGGAAAAGCTTGCTAACAAAAAGGGATTATCTATGGATTTTTAAAATACAAGCATTAAAAAAGATTTGGATTATGAAGAAAATTACATCTTAATATTCTTAGGCTTTTCTCCTGTAATCACAAAAGTCTTTGCTTTTACTATGCAGAGGTTAAAAAAAAACTAATTAGTTTAATTTCATTTTCCAGTGCAAACATGTTCATGGATCATATCAAACAGAATTAATATCATCTACAAAGTCTGAGGGTGTGATGCAGATTATTGCCTTCTGTTCAAAAAATGCAAACGTAAAATTATTGGGATCTGATTCAGCACAAGGTAGGGCAGTCATAGGTAACAGACTTGTCCTCTATTTATCTGGGCACGTGCGATTTGTGTACTTTGACCTTTGCTGCTTGGGTAATTGAGACTAGCAGCAGAACACCTTTGATCTTTTTGTTCTGCAAACATTTGCTAGAGGCACGTCTGATGCATAGCATGCATGTGCAAGTGCAGCACAAACTCCCCTTCAGGTGGACTGAAAGCTGTCTACGCCTGTGATCAGTGACCCAAAGTCTGGCTGGAGGCCAGCCACTAGTGGTGTACCCAGGGGTCGATGCCAAGTGCAGTCCTGTTTTACATCTTCATTAATGACCTGCATGATGAGGCTGTGTTCCCTCAGCTACGTTGTTAATGACACAAAACTGAGATAAGATATGCCAGAGAGTCATGCTGCCACCCAGATGGAACTTGCTAGGCTGGAGCAGTGGGATGACGGGAAGCTCGTGAAGAGTAAGGAGAAACTATAAAGTCCTGCACCTGGAAAGGAACAACTCCAGGCACCAGTACGTGCTGGGAGCCAACTAGCTGGAAGGCAGTTTTGCAGAAAACAACCTGGTGGACACAAAGTTGAACATGACCCAGCAATGTGCCCTTGCTGCAAAGGCAGAAAACAGTATCTTGAGCTGCATATAGACAAAGGGTTGCCAGCAGGTCAAGGAAGGTGATCCTTCCCCTCTCCTCAGCACTGGTGAGCGGCTCCTTTATACATGAAAGACATGGACATAATGAAGAGAGTTCAACAAAGGGCCACAAGGATGATGAAGGGACAGAAGCATCTCTCTTCTATGAAGAAAGGCTGAGACAGCTGGGACTGTTCAGAATGGAGAAAAGAAGGCTCAGTGGGGATCTTACCAATGTAAATAAACACTCGAAGGGAGGGAGCAAAGATGATGGAGCTAGGCTCTCTTCAGTGCTGCCCAGTAACAAGACCAGAGGCAATGAGTATGAACTGAAACACAGGAGGTTGCCTCTGGGTACCAAAGGGTACCAGCTTTACTGTGAGGGCGACCAAGCACGGGCACAGGTTGCCCAGAGGGGTTGTAGAGTCTCAGTCCTTGGAGATATTCAAAAGTCAACTGAACATAGTCCTGAGCAACTGGTTCTAGGTGACTCTGCTTCAGCAGGGGCTTTGGACAAGATGACCTCCAGAGGTCCCTTCCAACCTTAGCCACTCTATGATTCTCTCATTTCAGTCTTCATGTCTCCATACCAATGACATTAGAACCCTTCTGTCTCCCTTCTTTAGGAACAAGAGACTATTTAGCAAACAGATCATCTCTTGAAACACAGACCGGGAATACAGACCCTAAAATGAGATAAATTTCTAAGTCCAATGAAGACCATATTTAGTAACTCATTTCTTTTGGGGTGTACATGCACGCATCTTGTAAACAAATGGAATGACACATTCTCCCTCTACTCAGTTTTTTGTTCTGCTGACAACAGTTACCTGAAATTACAGCACACTAACACAAACAGTATTCTCAGACAGCCCATGCACCACTGGTATGGTACAACTCCAGAAGTCTACTTGTCAAGTGGAACTAGGTTAATTAAAAATTAATAATCCCTATACTCAAGTATGCACGTAGCCAATTAGCTTGCACCAAAAATCCACATGAAGAAGCAGCCTTTGACACAGTTAGTAGGAGCCAAGACAACCCACAGCATGAGTTACATAGGGAAACAGTACTGTAAAGTAAGTGAAAACCAGTTCTGATATACTGTTTAAACAAAGCAGAAAATGTTTGCATCCCATCATAAGCCCACAGTATTTCAGGCACTTCTTTCCTTATATAACCCATCACAAACTGCAAAATTAGGTACAAAAAGACAGAATGAGTTTGAATGTGGCTAGTTGTAATAAAATGCTGCCATGTTGTATAACAGGAAATAAAAGTTGAACACTGGCTTAAAATATTTATCCAGCTATTTAAAATAAAGTTCCCAGATGAAAACTACTGACAATTCTGAAATGATCAAGGAAAAATAATTCTAGAGGAAATTATAATTTCCATCAAATAAAGACAAAACCTTTAAGTTCATAAATTTACAAGCAACGTGACCCAAATATCCTTAGGTCAGCTTTTACTACCACCACAAACTTGAAGAAAATTTGCTTGTACAAAACATGGGAAAGATTTTCCCAACAGTGATCTCAGCACACCCATTCTTAAATTTCTTATCCAATGACTACAAAATTGTATTGTTTGCTAAGTATGTTTAAACCAAATGTTACATTTGTACCTTTTTCAGCCTCCCAAGTAATAAAGAAAACAGGACTATTCCTAGACCCTGTAGCACTGTTTGTTCACACCCTTCAGCTTGTTCACTCTGAATGGTTTACAATATTATTAGCTAAAACAGCTATCTCTGTCAGTTGCCACACTGCAACAGAAAGTTGTTCTCCTGCTACCTTCCAAACCTGTGCAACTGCCAGACATGACCTGGTTATTTTGAAATGTTTTTGAACACATCTCTTTGCCTAGTCTTTTTTCAATTAACTATACTATAAATTCCTAAGGTCTCAGATGACCCAGCCAGAAACCTCTTCATCCTCTGTCATTAATGGTTTTACCATTCCTCTGTGAAATGTTAATGGAACACATTATGTCCTGTCAAGGGTATCCACATACCATAAAGATGGGTGCCTTGCGAATACATATAATATTGCTATGACAAAAAATATGATCTGACTGATCTAAACAAAGTTTAGGAAGCAGTCTGTGCCTGCATTTTTGTATGTCAACTCTTAGTTAACATTATGGTTGATTAATAAAACATGAAACAAGGGTTTAAATTCTAATACTGAAGAGAATACCTTAGAGTCCTATGAATTAATCTGCATACAAGTTAAATAGAAAAAACTTAACATTTAGCAAAAAAGTGGACAATAGTCCAACAGTGCCAGCAGGTGAAGGGCTTTCACGCTGAAGCAAATACATCACCTGCCAACAGGAGTAGGGAACTTTGAAGCTTTTGACTGGGGCAAGGCCACTGTTGAAGACCAGAAACCGAAACCAGTATGTATTCTGTGTCTTTTACATTCTGAACAGAAAAATCTTACTATTTGATATCATACTTAAAATTTTGGGGGTGAATGGCAATTGATTTATTATCTCTGTTTCAACTATTATAAGAAATCTGCTACTACAAAAGCAAAACACATCTAAAATTTTTCTTCGTTTCTATCAAAGATGAACGATCATGATCATGTCCATGAAACTTCAGCACTAGGGGAACTGCCCCTGTGAAAATCATAGTTTAGGTCGCAGGATTACTCCAGGGTAAAGTCAGGTAAATTGCTCTTACTTATTGGTTTCACAGTATAATTTTATTCATAGGTGAAAATATTTGAACTAACTTTGGCATGTATATACAGCTGTAGAGGGATGCTATTATTTAGCTCATTATATTCAGCCACCGTTCTTACCAGTAGAATTGTTCTTTTCTTGTGAAATTTTATATCTTCTCATAGAGCAAAAACATTAAGAAACAGAGCTTGACTAACCTGCTTGTTTTCATTCTGAAAATCCTGAAGGAAGAGCTGTGTAAACACTTGTATTATGGTCATAATTTCTGAAGTTCCATCAGTTTCCAGCAGTGCATTCCTAAGCATTGAAAAGTGAGATTTTTAAAAATGAGTGAAAAGTGAGTGGTTTTAAACTGAAGGAGAGTAGGTTTAGACTGAAACTTAGGAAGAAGTTCCTCAGTACGAGGGTGGTGAGACTCTGGAATAGATTGCCCAGAGAGGCTGTGGACAACCCCTCCCTGGAGGTGTTCAAGGCCAGGCTGGACGAGGCCTTGAGCAACCCAGTCTAGTTGAGAGGAGTCCCTGCCCATGGCAGGGAGGTCGGATGAGATGATCTCTAGGGTCCTTTCCAACCTAAGCCACTCTGTGATTCTAAGAGATTATGACAGATCAGGTAATTAGTCTGCCTGTCACACCACTGTTAAGTGAAATGAAGAAGAAAGAGAATATTCTTTGTATGCTGTAGATTCAAGCTGTGTCGGAGCTCATTATGCCAGTGTGGAAAGTGACAAATACTAACTCTGCAGGCTTTCAAAATGCTATTTATACTTCAAAAAACCATATGCAGCTCCTACAAATAAGCTAGATTTGGTAAATTTATACAATATACATGCAGACATACAAAATTTACCCTACCAATACGGGTAAAAATAGTGTAAAATTATAGAAGAAACTACTGCATTATTATTAGACAAATTTGGTACCCTGAACAGTGTTACTAGGTTCAGAGCAAAAATTCCCATGCCTACAGTAAAGCATACTTCAGTGCTTTGTGGGACTGTTTCCCATATGCCATCTCAAACTAGAGAGAAAATTCAAACTCGTACAATCTGGAGAAAAAAAAATTGTACCAAAGGCATACTTTAAATCAGCGATTGCTCCTGATTTAATTGGAAACCAATGCATTTCAATCTGCTTTCAATGGTGAAATCATAAAATCCACCCTGGAGGTTCAGGAAGGTGAATGCTCTAACTGGCCTTCCACAGGGCATAATGTAACCTTGAGCAAATGGAGCAGAAAAACACATGGGCAGCAAAGCATAATTTTAGTTCTCTATTTTGACATGCATGTAATATGTAACAGTAAGGAGGAAAAAATGTTCAAAAGTAAGCTGCCACTGAGATACTTTTTCACTAGAAATTGTTCTTTCCACAGTGATCTAAAAGATAAGAAAAGCTAATACATTAGTGCAACAGAGAAATTCACAAAACTACAGGCATATATAATCTCTAATATAAATACAAGAAATAGTAAAACTCAAGACAATTTAGGTGTATGTCAGTCACTAAATACATTATTGTTGTATCAAAACTGTAATACTGCCAGCTCCAGCAGTAGATCTACTTAAAAATAGCAATAAAAAAAATAAATCAAGTGAATTGAAGAAAAAAAGCTACTGAAAACTGACCACAGAGGACTGGAAGCCCCCATGTGGTAAACAATGTACATTGCTTCACAATAATCTTAATACATTCAAAATCAAACTCATTATTAACAAGCAGATCAATAGTTTAATGTCATTAATAGCATATCTGATATAAAATCTGAAGACTAGTAGTAGAATGTAAAAGAGGCTACAATGGTTAAGGGCAAATGCTTTAGGTAAATTCCATCTCCACGCTGGTATGGGCCAAGCCATTTCAGCAGTTATAACTTTGACCTCAAAATCTTATTTCAGCCACAAATCTCTACCAAAATACCAAATAAAATACCCGTTTTAAAGGCTAAAATACAATATAACCAACTATATTAATGATTTTTACAATGTAACTGTTATGTAAAGTTCACAAGATTTTCAACATTTGTCATTATTTGTAGTATATTACACAGAAGGGGACATAAAGGCATACAAGTAAAGAAAAAGAATATTTTGACATTATAGTACACCCCAGATTATAAGACTTCCAATGAAGAAAAGTTTAATGGTTAGACAGATCATGTGAAACATTTCCCATTACATTCTGAAACTTACTTGAAAATTTCATTAACAATTCTGAAAATGGCAGGATGGCTTGCTGCTTGTGGCTGTTGATAAATGAATGGAAGAAAATCAGTCATTAATAAGAAACAACTCAGCTGCCACTGTATAATTTACGGCATAACTCATGGATGTAATTACACTGCAATTTACTTTATATTGTTGCCTTTGTCTTTAATACTGCTGCACATAATACAGGGGAAAAGGCTTTTTTTCCCCTATATTATCTTCTGTGAATTGCAGAGTTGTTATTCAAGCTAAGTATCTCAGTACATAAATTTTTTTTTTACACAGTTTTTTTTTTCAACGCGGGAAGCTTCTCATCATGCTACAACAAAAACAGAGACTGTTTTAAGAAACTTGTTACGTTAAACGTGCTCTAGTAAAGACTACTTTCGAATCCCACATTCTTAAATTCTAGCATTTACTAGGCTTTTATAGAGCACCAAGAATAAAAAACTACTTACACATTTCCCAAAGTATATTTGCCTAAGTTAAAAAACAAATTCATGCTTCATGTTTCTGAAGTTAGCACCCGAAGGTTTAATAAGACTATAGTTCTTGAACAATCTACAGTAATGCATGTTTAATTAAATGCATTCTATAAACTTAAGGATGCATGGAAGGAATAACATTTATAAATTGTATTTATTGTAACAGATTTAAGTGCCCGATGCACTATTGCGAAGCAAACTTTTATGTTTGTGTCAAGCTAAAAAGTACCAAGTAGCATTGACTTTTTTTTTCCTTTCTCATTGCACACTGGCACAATGAAGACTTCATATGACCCCTACATGGCAATCACAGCAAATAGGCAACCTTTAATACACCGTGTTTAGAAAAGCTTCTTGTTTCTCACAGTTGTCTTTGCCATACTGTCTTTGCCATACTGGATATATTAGGAGGCACATCATTTTCCTGTTTTATCACACACAGGGCTGTAGCCGAGCTGTCCTGTTGAACGTATGCCATCTAGTGTTAGAGAGCACTTACAGCCAGTTGTTTGGATGTGTGAAGAACAGCACACAGCTTATTGCAAGGCTGGTCCCCAAACTTCCACTACTAGAGGGAGAAAAAAAAGCTTGGCTGGATGAGACAAAAAAGAGGCACATTCATCTCTTTTTTTGTGAAAGGAAAACCGGAACTAGATGATCTGCAGGAGTTCCTTCCAACCCAAACCGTTCTGCAATTCTGTGAATACGGTGGAAAGTGAGAAGTACGTTTCTCAGTCCTGTGGGCTAAATGATTGGTTGAATTCAGCCATTTCTCCACTGTCTTTTCAGAAACTCTACCTACCTTTGCACACATAAAATCACGTACCAATCCACTGTTGCTTAAGTTCAGTATAAAACAGAAATAATCCATCAGCACATTGTCACACATAGCAAGATCGAAGCATAGTTCTTTCCAACAAGACCAAAATAAATGTGCCACATGCAACAGTGAAACCCCCCACCCCTTCCTGCCAGACAGCAGCAGTCTACACTACTCACTACAGGGAATCACAGTTCATAGCTCCTACTACTTGATCTACACTATTGAAATTAATATGAATTTCATCACTGGCATTCAAAAGGTAAAATAACAACAACAAAAAACAACCCCAAACCCCACTGTCACTTAATTCTACAAGATTTTCCTAAGTGGACTGCATGGAATTAATTTGCAAGCACTCAAAGTAAGAATGGTATTGTAGCACAAAAGTCTCCGAGGCAATTTGAAGAAATGCCTGTTGTGTAGCAGGACTAGAGAAGCCAGCACAACTCCACTCTGGCCAGCAGCAATTCTGGAGCTTGAGAGGGATTATCAGTTTCAGGAGGTATTCTCACAGCCTTTTCATATAGTTGATGTTACCTCCTTATGTTTTTTAAATAAAGTGATATTTTAGATTTTAAATAACAAAAAGAATAAGAATAAGAATAAGAATAAGAAAAAGAATAAGAATAAGAAAAAGAATAAGAATAAGAAAAAGAATAAGAATAATCTTGCCTATGACTATGCAGTATTTTTCATAGAAAGGTCAGAAAACCTAATGTACTGTCTACCAGAAGCTTGTTCAATCATTTTTAAAACTAGCAGAATACATACAGCACAAAACACACTATCCCCAAAAGACCCAAACACAGGGAACTAGAGCTCCATGTTTGATACTATGTTTACACATATTAAGAATGTGTGCATCTCCAGAAAAACAAAAACCACAAACCACAAGAACACTGGGATTTTTTAAAGAAATAAAATAGGAAAAGTGTACTGTAACATAAAGGATTACATATGCAAGTTCTACAGAACAGCACTACATTTGTATCTGTATTATCAGAAGGAATTTTATATTTACCAATAAAATATAAGAAATGTCACTTTTTTTTCTTATAGCAAGTGTCCAATTTGTTTTTATTTTGAAGCGTACACTTATTTTGAAAGCACAGACATCTTTTCACAGGGGTTTAAAAAAGCTCCTGAATTCAGTAACATTATGAATATATTAGCATGCACTGTTTCAAAACACAAGTTCTGAAGTCAGGCAACAATGTGGGAACTAATCAGAACTTAGCTGGCATGTATTACAACATGGAGAAAAGCTTCTCATTTTCTCTTTCTATCCTTCCTCCTTTCTCTCCCCCTAATGCCTGTTTCTTTGGCACAGATCCCCATGGATCCAGGTAGACTCAGAACTTGGGGATAAGGCACAGCAAGAGGGCAGTGCACGGGCATGGGAACCAGAGCAGTCTCCAGCTTGGTATCCCATCAGGCAACACAAGAGTCACCAAATCACCCACTAAAACTGTATTTGCTCCGTAATGCTGAAGCAAAAATAACAGATGGGGAGACCCCACAGCTAGAGCTTTAACTGCAGAGGGCAACGTAATTTCAACGCTGGGAAAGCTGGCAAAACAGAAAAGTGGAAAAAACAGAAACAATTTTTTCAGTGGAAACACAGAACACAGCAATAACAGATGGTTTATAAAGGAATAGCCAACAAACTTTAAGCCCTCCCAACCTACTGCAGTTTTCTTGCAACGTAACTTTGAAAGAAATAAAGCTACTTTGGAGAGCTATCTAATGATGGAATACAGCTATAATTGACAGCAATTAATCCACATCCCTTTTTAAATACATATGCTTTAAAAACCTGTTTATATACATATCTGTGCATTTCTGGTAAAGCAGAAAATTCTAATATGTGTATTTATTTAAATTTTAGTTGTTAACACCGACATACAAATGTTAAAGTCAATTCTGAAAGTAAGACATCCACTCACCCACCAATGTCTGAAGAAGCTAAAAGACCGTTTGTGATGCTCTCTTCCCTTGTTTTTATTACTTTTGAATAACTACAGAATTTACAATATTAATTCTAGCTTAGCCCAAAAACCACAAACCTAATAGCACACCATATAAAACAGAAGTTAGTCGACCTACCACACTACAATTACCCTTGGAATAAAAATGTGAGGAGTATTGTGTATCAAGTTTCTTTTATGACAGAAGTATAGGGTTTTACAACTATCTGGGTACCATAGATATCTATGAGGTTCATGTACAGTTTCATTAACTGAATCAAGGTATTTATTTACAGAAATTATTCTGATAAAGCAATTATGAAAGAGCTTTTTCAGATTTCCTTTTTATCATATCACTAACATATTTTTGCCTATTTGTAGTTTGGGTTTTTTCCAAATAGAAAAAAATGTATAAATTAAGTTTTGCCTCATGATTCCACTTTTTATTAGCATATCCATAAGGCCAACAGAGCCCACATCCTACAAATACCATAATCTTAACTGCCAAAAATATATATACCCACATTTCTAAATAAATGTTCAAATATCTTTCAGGCAGGCTAAATTAATCATACTGTTGGATTCAAAGTGATCATCGATCTAATGTTGCACAAGTATCTTTACAGCATCGTGTGCAAATTACAGAAAATATCGTTAAGTATTTTAAAATACCATTTCCAGATCAAATATTTTCCTTCTATACTGCCTCTCTGAAGCTTCTCGTCCTGTTGTTTTTAACTGGCATGACATCTCCCCTCTATGCACCCTTCATTTTATCATGCCTATCAATCAACAATATCCATTTTCCAACAGCTCTCTTCTTTCCATTCATTCCACTGCTTGTCCACAGGATGTCCTCTCTAAACCAGTATTCAACGCTGCTGCACTGGTCTTTCTAGTCCATGAATACCTTATTTTGAAATCATCAAGTCTTTGGAGCAGAGGCAAGTAAGGACAACATAAGTGTGCTAGCACAGTAATGTTCCAATCTTTTCAGGGATCAGGATGTGAAGACAACGTAAATATGAACATTGTTAATAAACACCAATAAACCAATAATTAAAACAAAGGTTTTACTTCTTTTCATGTATAACCTAGATATTTAACTTTTTTTCCTCAGCCACATGTGCTACCATGTGCTGTATTCAACTCAGTGCACCTGATACAGAAAAATTAGGCACAGGCCTTATATATAGCCTTGTTTTCTGGAACATGTAGCTCTCCAGATGACATATGAATTGTTGATGCTGAACATTACAAAATCTGCAATTATTATAATGGATCCCTAAAACAGAAATTTGCAGATTCAGTTAAAAAGGAAGACTACTGTTTTCCTATCTAGAATACACACTCTGCAACCATTTCATAGGCTGAAAATAAGACAACACATGCCATTTTTTAGTTCTAACCATTTTATGAAATACATCATTTAATTGAATTTCACACATGCCATTTCACACTATAATTAATAACTCAGTTCACATTTAGTGTTGCCAATTAGCTCATTATTTTGGAAAAGGCATTGTGCCACGTTTTCTCATAAGAAAGAAAGATTTTTGGTGCACCGTGTAACACAGCATTTGAAAACAAACTTTAATTACAGCCTAGTTGTATTAAGAATCTTATTCAGGTTTGCAATAAAAGCAAGTAACTTAGCAGTCCATAATAAAATAATCTACAGGGAATTTCAATTGTTAAACGACTAAACTCCCAAAGGCACAGATCCTGAAGTGAAAACAGATTCAAATTCTCCCTGGCCAAAGTTTGTGGTTTCGGGTACTTGGCACCTGTACCCGTCAAATTCTCGTCTCTTCATACATTCTTCCTCACTGGATGAAATCTTTTTTCTCTCTCCTAACAGTTCAGTGTAAACCCTACAAATTTAGTGATATTTGTAAGACTCAAGATTAGTCTTTGCAACAGCAAGCTGTATGACACGACAGCCACTTCCCTCAAACACGCTGACCTACCTGCAAACCCTCTGTCACTTCTGAAGCACGCCAGAGCAGCGTCAGGCACACTACATGTTGCACATACCAGTAACGAGTCTTTTATGACTCCGGCCACTTCTTCCAGTGAGTTCAATGGCATGGAAGTCAGCTGGTCTAACAGATACAACGTAGCTTTTTCAAGGCTTGGTAAGTGGCGAAGCCAGAGGCTGAAGACAGCTGATTCAGGGAGGGAGATCTTCCTCCTGTTTTAGAGAGAAAAGTACAGTTTTCCCTCGGAAGGAAAACAAAACTGTACTATTTTTTAAAAGCACATCTGAGAAAAAGATGACACAAAGTTCAACCTGCAGCAAGAGAAAAAATCGTATTTGTAGCATTCTGCTCTATATCAAATAATAACAGCACAGAATAACAGGGAATCGCCATCATCTTACCACAGGTCTTTAAAAATCTAAAAATTTGGTTATGATGGAGCCTGGCAAATGGAGACAGGGTTTAAGTCTGCTGTTGCCTTCCTCTACAGAGAAAGGTCCTGCCCCACACTTGTGCTTTCAAATCCAGGCTGCTTCCTGCAGACCTCCCTGCTCAGAAAGTGTCAGCAGCTGACCGATAAGCAGGAAGGTCCTGGATAATATTACTGCTGGTTAACCAAAGCAACACCTGTCTTCACAGAGAAATACGAAAAAAAAAATTAAAAATGAGGTAGCGGTAAGTCTTCAGCCCACCAACACTGACTGAAGCCTTTTAAAAGATGAATGGTTAAGAAGTTCATTATCTCTTCATCTAAAGTTTTCAGCTCTAGCTCAGCTGAAGTACTGTGCTGTATTGCTAGAAAATAAAAAGCACAATTTATTTTGAGACAACACTGTAATTTATGTGGACCAGTACAAATCAAAATACACTAAAGTAACCACCCAAGAAGAAGAGATACCACAGCACAAAACATACTGGAGTATTTTTGTAACTACTAGGAGAGTTGCAAATTAAAAGGATAAAACCAAAAAAATAAATACATAAACAGAAATATGTGCCTTGGTCTTAAGACAAGGCAAGACTAAAAAAAAACCCTAAAATTAGGCTTGATAGCACCTGCAAATTAAAACTACTGATAAAAACGAAAAATACTATCAGGCAGAGGATTTAGGATCCATTTTAGGATCTATTTTCAATTTATGCATTTTACTATACATTTATTTAAATACCAACCTTCAGAATTCGGATTTCCATTGGAAGGCTTTTTTTCCATTTAAAACTATGTAATGGCTTAATTTAAAAGCTTATTATCTGTAGACAAAAATATATCAAAGTACACAGGCTTTCAAAATTGTAAAGCAATGCTCAATTTCAAGATGCTGTTTAATCAAGTATCACTATTAACGCATATATGTGCATTACAGTAAATTACGAATGACAAGAGATGATTTAATTTTGCCACAATCCTCTTTTTTGTTCTTACTGTGGTAACATGGTAGATATTATGCAAGGAGGACAAGAAATCTAATAGGCTTAGATAGAGGTATTTCAACTCTGAGATATAAAAAAACATATAGGAAATAGTCTGTAGTCATTACCCTTCTTTGACTGAACTTGCAGATGCTGAGTTCTGCGGAGCACTCTGAAGTCCCACTACTTGGTAGCCCTACTTGCTGAAGCAGGTTTCACCCATATTCAGAAGGAAAACAAGTGTTCAGAACACAATGACAGAGTTAGAAAGCACAGAATTCAACTGTTAAAGTGGAGGAAAGAGTAAAATACAAGCACTTTCATGCTAAGACTATATGAGCTTCACTGACAGGCCAGGAGTGCACCATTCAAAGCCCATGTGAGCCCACATCTGCTCTCAGGGAAACCATACATTTTGTCAAGGGTCCCGCAAAAATCACTTTTTCAAGAGCCATACGAACTCAATTAATTTTTGCTCACTGTGATAAACTAGGACCTCAAAAGTTAAGCAAGGGGATATTTATTTCAGTCAGAAGAACCCTTTATGATTATCTGAAGGATTCAGACACATTATGAAGTAACAGAACTGGACTGAGCAGCAGATGATGGACTGCTCATCAGCTTACTGACATCAGTATAGACTGACCTGTGAACTTGCTCTGAATTCTAAACTACATTACTGCTTGTGGAACACAGAACATCTCCAGTCTGAAGTCACAGAAGACAAGCAAGTGAAAGAATGGGATGCATCTTTCTCTACAGACCCTCACATTTCTTTTTCACTTGTTTTCCTCAGCTTCTAGTAATATGTACAAATTAGTAAACATGCTTTCCCATTACTTCTTTGTTTTTTTTTTACTGGGTTTTCAATGGAGCAATAAAACAGTCTTCACTGGACATCTCAGAAATTACAATGTTGAGTACAGAGAAAGCAATTAAAACTTTTATTAAAATGGAGCAAATGGGTAACTGACATACGGTTCACAAAGGACATTTTCTGGTATTTAAAAAAAAAAAAAATTGTTTACAATACAGCCCATCAGCTACAACTTGAATAAAGGAACTCTCAATCAAAAGTAGGCTGTGCTCTCCCTGATGTCTTTCTTTCCATCACACAGCCAGTATTGCTGACGTTAATAGCTGGTTTTCATCCACAGACTGATTTTATCAAAACAGTGGTATTAGTGGCAGCAAAACAAGTGAAGTTATATTTCACATATCACTCCTCCCGGGCTCATTAAAAATAATCTGCTGAAACCCAGTATAATTCAAAATCTTGAGAATTAATTTCACAGAGAAAGATTAAGAGAAATAGGGAAACAAACATAAGTATCTATCTTATGCATGGAAAACTAAAGTTGACTGTCAGAATGTCAAGTTAGGAATGTTGATACAGTTATATGAATGGTAAATAACGCTTCTGTGAAAATGTTAGAGAAAAGGTGGAAAAAAGTTCCAGTTAACATTTAAAGCTGTTAGGCCACAACTTGTGCACCAGCAATATAAAATTCTGCTTTGGCCTAGAACTTGAGCTCTGCTATTCAGCTGCAAGGGAAATATTTTTCTAGAAAGTGGAAGATGTACAGTGCCCTCAGTACACAAATCCAAAGAAAAGACCTCTAATTGATTTAATAATCCTTACAGAAAGAGCATAAAAATCATACTTACTTTAAAAAGGCCTCATTCACAGCCTCCAGAAACTCTGAACTGAGAACTTCTTTTGATGCACCTCCATGATAAAGCAGGAGAGTTTCCAGCAGCGGAGTTACATCAGGCAAAGTAATGAGAGGGAGACAGAAAAGAGACACAGCATTCACACGACTGGCTGAAACTCTGAAGGAAAAACAAATACAGTTCATATTTCAGAAAAGTCAAAACTTTAATTTTGACACTGATAATGTGAAAGAAGATTAAATTAATTATGGAAGTGCAGATGTAAGAGAGACATACCTAACTGCACTAAAAATAAAAAATACTGGAATGACTGTTAACATGTCATTACATATTACCTAAGTAGCTGTCAGATAAGATTTTGATATTTTAGTGCTCAAGGCGATATAATTTTGATATTTTAGTGCTCAAGTGCTCGACCCAATACTGAAGTGCAGCCAGTTGTGTTCATGGAGCAATTGCACCCTTCCTAGCCAGGAATGCTTTGTCTCTCCCAGGATCCGCAAAACACAGGTAAGGAAGACGACAGATTCACAGCTCCCATGTAGGTTTGCTAGACCCTCACAAGAGATCTCATGGTTGCTTTTACGGTCTTCTGTTGATTCCCTGACCTCTCTCCCTTCAACAGAGACAACTTGGTCTAAATTAATTCAGTTCATTTATTCTTCCTTATACAAACACCTACATGCAAGGAGGAAGGGATAAAAACAGCCAAGGTATTGGCTTATGATATAAGGAAAACATTTCAATCAGCCTCCTCTTTGCTGTAACTTTACAGGCTATGTGGTGTTAAACAGGTCATGAAAAACTCATTTCATCATATCAGCAGCTTTCACCCTGAAGACAAGAGATTATGCACAAGAGAGTCGTATATTTAAAACAGAAGATACAATCTGAGTATATAGTATATATCAAAAATATCTATCCTTATTTTTGCTTTTTTTTTTTTTTTTTTTGATCTGGAATACACTTAATTTACAGGCAATCAAATGGATCTATCAGTGGATTCAAAGGTGGTAATTTTAAAAGTACTGACAAACTACTATGATCTGCATTTCAAGGTCAATGAAAAAGGCACAAGTTACAAAGCAAAAAGGCATGATCTTGTCAAAAACCGTGACAACAGCAGCATTAGGCAAATGTATTCCCTCTTTTATGGTCACAGGTTTTGGCTTAATTCACTGTATTTATGTAATGTAGATGAAGGTGATTGTCCTCACTGACTATACCTGGACATGCAGAAATACATCACAATGTTCCAGCACCTCCTGATAATCTAGACTGGAGATCTGGCCAGAGTATGTCTCAATTTCCCTTCCACCCACTCTCTCAGACTTTCATCCTCAGAAAACCAGGCCAAAGAAGCAGTTAAAGGGTGGAAATGTTATGTGCTTGAGAAAATTTAAAATAGTTGTATATGAAATACACAGTGTTGCCACAGTTCTGCTTGGTACCAAATCAAGCAACTAATGGAAAGAAAATGAATTCTTTAAAGGGGTAGGACCAGTTTTATCATTATTAACAAGTGCAAAGTAACTACTATTCTGTGATATTAAAGTATCGCTTACCCAAATAGAGAAAAAATTCCTTTGGAAAAAAGTTTTTGCTTTTTCTCATAGTGACTACCAGTTAACTTTTGCTACAAGGACGCATATAGCAGCAGCCAACATTATGATTATAAAGTTTATGAGGTTCAGAGACCTAAGTGCAAGGTCCTTCACCTCGGCTGGGGCAATCCCCAGTATCAGAACACACCAGGGGATGAGCGGCTGTGGTGAAGGACTTGAGGGTACTGGTAGATAAAAAATTGGACATGTCCTGGCAATGTGTGCTCACAGTCCAGAAAACCAACCACATCGTGGGCTGTATGTAAAAAACATGGCCAGTAGGTCAAGGGAGGTGATTCTCCCCCTCTACTCTGCTTTGGTGAGACCCTCATCTAGAGTACTGCATCCAGATCTTGAGTCCTCAGCACAAGAAGGACATGAATGGAGTGAGTCCAGAGGAGGGATGGAACACCTTTCCTATGAGGAGAGGCTGAGAGGGCTGGGGTTGTTCAGCCTGGAGAAGAGAAGGCTCTGGGGGAGGCCTTATTGTGGCCTTTCAGTATACAAGGGGTCTTCTGTGTAAGACTGAGAGAGACTTTTTACCAGGGCCTGTGATGAGAGAATGGTGACGAGGCCATGGTTTTAAACTGAAAAGGGTAGATTTTGCCCTTATAGGACAAAATTCTTTACAATGAGGGTGGTGAGACATTGGAACATGTTGCTCAGAGAAGTTGTGAATGCCTCCTCCCTGGATACAATCAAGGTCAGTTTGAGTGGCACTTTGAGCAACCTGGTCTAGTGAAAGATGTCCTTGTTCACAGCAGGAGAGTTGGACTAGATGAGTTCTGAAGGTCCTTTCCAAACCTAACCACTCCATGGCTCTCAGGTGAAGTATAAGTTCTTATGAGAAGCACAACTTAACAAGCTTGCCTGTATCTGAAATTATCTACACAAATATACAAAACCTTTCAACTGATGCCTAAGTTGCCCAAGACTGTAAAAAGGTCCTCACTTAACTATAATGATCCAAACTAAAAAATGGTGTCTCAATAATACCTACCTCCCCGCTATGTTAAGTCCATTGCACTGATTTCCTCTGAGTTCTGTTACTAATGAAAAGACCATCTGTCAGCAAAATAAAATAAATTTTAAAATAAAATAAACTATGCATACTGTGAATAAGCAGATATGGTTCTCTGTGTGCTCGATACACTGCAGAGGTTAATAACTTTGTCTGTTCACTCAGTTTGCTTTTTAATTTTTTAACTATAGGTGCCAAATTAAAGCTGTCCAGATAACTGAATAAACTATGCTGCAAAACATTTTTTGAACACACATTTCATACCTTCCACATTTAAAACTAAGAAGCTATTTATTTTAGCTCTGCTTCCCCAAGGGTTAAGGCAAAACTTTCAGAAGAGTAATACTAATAATGTTTATAAGTTTTACCTTTATATTAACAAAATATGAAATATTATTCCTGTTATTTTTATACATTAAATGTAAAAGACACTTTTCCTAAGATTTTAAGGCTCATCTACCATTTTCAATTAAGTGCCTAAAGTCAAAGAAAACATTCCAAAAGCTACATTCTGATACCCAAAGTAATATATACAATTTAAGAATCACAGAGAAAAAAAAAATGATAGAGCAGACATTTTTTGTTATAACACAACAGCAACAGGAATTCTGTTTTTATGAACACCTATTACACTATAATCTAATAAAAAAAATTGTCATTTGTTCAGAGTTCTTCCACTTCATTTTTTCCCTTAAAAGGCTGTAAAAGTAACTGAGGTAAGAAAAGATAAAGTGCAGTCCATGTTTCTTATAACAATGACAGCTCCACGTTTGTGCTTATAAACTGGTGACTTATTATTAACAAAATCTGAATTGCACAAAATACTTACATTTTTAACTAAGTGACAATAATAATCTGCTGACGTGTAGCCAAGAGCTGATATGAATGTACTAGTTTCAGCTTCATTACTTTCCCACTTAGAAGAAGACAGAAGATGGCACAGCAAACTCTGTGAGAAATCAGCAAAAGGGCAATTAAAAAAGTCTACAGCATGCTGGATAAAAAGAACCGACTGTTATTCAGCTATATCTGGGGTAGATCTTTTGATGGATTGTGCTCATTTTATGCCACTGACACAGAAGAGCAGGCAAGTCTCACCAACCATAAGGAAAACACTGCAGCTGCCACAGTCAAACGTGTCCTCACACATCACACCACACGATTTCAGCAGCTGTACATTAGCAATGGAGACCATCTGTGCCAAAACAGACAGACCTTAGGCTAGTTTCAGTTCTCCCAGAGCTATTTCAGCCTGATGTCATCCTGCTGACAGCTGCCACGCAGCAAAAAGCTCACCTGTAGTCTTGATCAGTATCATGATCAAGAAGAGAAAGCACGAAGTTAACATTAACTTTTCTGTATCACCCCTTCAAGAGGCCCCAATATTTTTGACAGGATTCAGGGTCTGGCCTCATAACTGAATTTGCTTAATTTTCCCATTATGTGGAAATTTTAGTTTGGCATTTACTTCCTTATCAATTTCACTACAGAATGTTTTAAGTTATATTTAATAAAACCTTTTCAATACGTTATATAAAAATCAAAACAATCCTTTGATGGTAGATTGAGAGTAAAGTCAGATGGACACATTGGCTACACTGGTTCTGCAGCACCATACTACAGCTCTGCTGTATTTTGGACAGATCTTACGCTCCGGCATCTCCCCAGCTGAACTCACGTACGAACACTGTCGTGTGAAATCTTGAGCAGGTTTTTTGCTATCATAACTGAGCAGAGGTAGTTTTCTGTTGCTTATCAAATGATCTGCTCTGAATTTGTTACAGTTTTCTTTTCTTCCTTTCTTCTATAGCTACATGCTGGTATAACAACAGCTACATTTCCTTTCCAGAGGTCCATTTCAGGGCTTTATTTGTCATTGACACTTAAAGTATAAACTAGATTACACTTTGTATGGCAGTAAGTATAAAACACTTTGTATCAGAGGGTCAGGATTAGCAAAGACTGAAAAAGATCTTCATTTTTAAATTATGTAATTAAAAGGAAAGTTCAGATGAAGGCTCTGTGATTTCCATGGTCTCAGAGCATTCATTCTATACTCTTTTCAAAAGAAGGATCTCATGAAAAATTCAGGACTAAAAAAATATTATTATACTAATATAATAATA